>NW_006264076.1:151083-155452 GCF_000469605.1 Apis dorsata
ATAATACTACTGTGAATATATATATATATCACTATAATAAAATAAAATATATATCATATATGTATCACTATAATAAAAATGTGATAGATATTCCACAAAGGATTTGTAATTCTTCGATATCAAATAACCATGTTTTATCATGATTTAAAACTATATATTTAAATTATATCTAAGTTATATTATAAAAGTTATATTTAACGTACATATAAATCTAATATGGCACATAATTATATTCTTTCTATTTTTTAGATTAGATATTAGATATTAATCTAATCTTCCATCTGTGATTAAAACGTAGTTTGAATTGAATTAATTCTATTAATAAATCTTACCGGTTTCTATTCGAGCAAAACAAAATTCCATAACCGAGAGAACTGGATTCATTAAGACGTGTAACAAATTAATTTTCCATCATTAAAATATATCCTCTTCTAGCATATTTAATATTCATACAAATGAATAATCAATTGCGACTATCACGTTGTATCGCGTGTTTTTAATTAGTTAAATATATCAATTAAATAAATTATAAAATATTGTAAAATAAGCATATCAAATTTGATTACCAATTGATAATAATAAATAAACAATAGTAGATATACTAGATATATATCAATAGTTCTTAATCAGTGTTTTTTAGAAATTCTAATATTTTGCAAATTTGTTGCAAATTTTATTTCATTATAAAAATATTTATATTCAGAAAAATTAATATACATTTATATTTTGAAAAATTAATATACTTTATTTTATAAATCTTTAAATTTTTCTATTATTTAATAAAAATTAATGAAAATATAATATTTTCTTTCTTCAATATTGAAAATTTATTCAAGAAAGAATTTCATTAAATTTAAATAACGTTTAAACAATTATTTGCATTAAATTTTAATAAATTTATTTAAATGAAATAAAAAAATTCGAAACATAAACATTAAATTTGAATAAACAAAATACTATTTTAAATAAACATAACAATATAAAATTAATTATTTTGATATTATTGTGATGTTTTTCAAATTACAATAAGTAAAATATTATTATTATTCATATTTCACATATTTGCATTTCAATTTAGAATAATTTTAAATTTTTAACATTGTAAACAGTTATCAACATTGAAATAATATTAAAAATAAATTGCATCAAATATAGAGTAAACATGAAATATTGATAATATTTTTATAAAAAAAAATATTTTTTTTTATTTATTATAGTATTTTGATTGATATTTTGATAGCATGACATTTAAATAAAATAACATAAATTAAACAAATTTAATTTAAAAAATAGTTATTTTCATAAAATAAGCAAACAAGACTTTTTTTGTTAATCAATTAACATATCAATAATAATAATCAAATTAATATATAAATATATAATATTATAATCATATTTAAAATAATATTAAATAAAAAAATAAATACTTGAAATAATCACATATTAATTCTACATCAGCGTATTTCCTATATGTGTAGAGCTATATAATCTATGTTTCTCTGGATTATTTTTATTAGTATTTATATAGTTTCAGCTATTTTTTATTCCGTATATATAATAATATATTATTTCGTAGTTTTTGCTTTGTCGTATTAAAAAAGAATCCTAACAATAAATATAATATAAAAAAAAAAGTGTAATTCAATTGTGGAATTGAATCATTATTTAATATTTATGTTTAGAATTTCATAAAGTTAAAAACATAGTGTTCTATTTAAAATAAGATATATCTTTATAAATATTTATGAATATATAAAGGCAAATTAATTAACAATGAAAGACAAAACAAATAAGTATAATAAAACAAATATAGAAAAATATATCAAATTTATATATGTTGTTTTTTTAACAAAAACATGATTATCGCATTTATAGCATTTGTTTACGAGTGATTCATAGATACATACGTGCATGTAAAATAAATATATAATCGTTTTATTAATATCTATTTATTAAATTCTTAAATGTAATATTATTATATATTAGATATATTATTTTATAATTAGCTAACTAGGATTTTCTATAATTTTTGGTCAAAGATAAACTCGTGCATATTTTTATTCTTATGTATTTTCATGATTTGTCTTATGATCTTAATAATTTTAATATTTTTAATTATTCTAATTAAAAATTATTCTAATTGATCAATTATTCTAATAAAAAATTGCTTCAAAAGAAAAAACATTGATGGATACATGGATAGATATGTATATAAGGACGTTTCCACGATTCGTAACAATCAAACCGATTTCTTTCTTTCTACAAATCGGATTGATTATTTACGGTCCGGATAAGTAAATGGTTGAAAACAAGCAACAGTGGTCCGCCAACCGTAATTTCGCGTATTTCCTGCCCCTGGCAACGACATGAAAATGCAAACATGCCTCTCACCTCGGCCTGCCGTTTATTCTCGTTTATCCTCATTGTGTGCGATGACACTGCGCCGCGCCGGTATCACATCCAGCTTCCGCCGTGCATAGTGAATTACTGAATCACTGAATTAGATGTGTCACCTGCGAATATCATTAACGGCCCTTAGGATGCAGCTGCGTTTCTCTCGTGCCACCATCGTTACAACCTTCACCTCCCTTTAATCCAGGCCAAAGGGATGTGTCGTGTGATAACAATTCACGCCAACGATGATAATAGCCGGAAGAACAAACGATCGTGAACGTTAGCTTTTTCTCGCTTTTTTTATTGCTGCTGGTGCCACAAAACCGGAGATTATTCGCAGTGGTTGAATGGAAAAACGCGAACAAGATATATATCATTCGCGTGGTTAATTTTGCGCAAGGGTTCGCCTGTGATCGCTTAATTGTTTCCTTTATCACTTTGTCGATACGGATTTATTTATTATGTTTCGGATATGAGGGAAAATGTTGAATGTTAATTGTGTCAAGTTTTTCTATACTATTATAAAAATGTTTTTGCTGTATGTAGAACAAATTGCAATGATTTTTTTTTGTAGCAAACATTATTAGATAAATATTAATATATGGAATAAGATTAAATACTAGACTAATAAATTGATAGAATGTTTTCTATTATTAGTTCTAATTTTATAACACCACTTGTGGCTTGTATGCAATGACAATTTTAATGAACATTTGTTCTTAGCTATTGTTATAAATGAAATAATATGTTTTAAAGTCTTTTGAAACAATAATGAAAAAAATGTTTTGAAATTTATCGAAATAATAATTTATTATTTATTCGAACATTTTTAAACATATTTAAAATATATATTTTTCTTTAAATAAATAAGTTTTTAATTAATATTTTCACTATTTATTTATTTTAATATAATTACATTTTTATATCTATATTTGTCAATGATTTTCTCATTAATCTAATCATTCTATGGCGAAAGAATTTTATTAATTTTTTTAATTTCATTTTATGTGATCAGAGAGATAAAAGCTTTGAATATTACGAATCTTTAAAATTAAAGATAATTAAAATATTTATTTTATTATTTAAACTTTTATTAAAGTTATTAACACTATTATAATGTTTAAAAAATTTTAAAATCAAATATAAAATTTTTATTATCGTAAGGGTTACTAAAACTGTTATAATTAAAAAACTATAAAATTAAATGTAAAATTTTTATTATCGTAATATCAATCTTAGCGCCATAACTGAAAATAATGGTGAATCAAGGAGGGTGTGTTTCGATGATAAAAAAAGTCTGGTCGGGGACAGAACCATATCACTTGGGAGTCGTTAAGGCGCTATCATATAATTAATCTCCCTGGTGCAGCACACGCGTCAGTAATTCTCTTGGCAGACATCGAGTGCATTACTTGGAAGTCTCATGTACGCGAGGTCGAAAAAAAGTGTGTGCGATCATTTCCACTTGATGATCACAACAATGTCGATAACGGTGACAAACTTGTAACAAACCATGTGCTTCGCTTAAGTACGATCAGGTATCGCGTTTATCTATCGATGGAAATTGCAACAACGAAGATGAATCAGTTTTTATCGAACATTTTCGTTTTTATAAGAAATTACGAATATCATGATTATTGATTTTTAGAGGATCGTTTGGCTTAAAGATAAATATTTTATCATATTTTTTTTTTTAAAGACTTAAAATATCATTGGTTTATCAAGTTTATTTAAAAATTTATATTTGTTAATTTTTATAGAAATTTATATTTAAATTAAATTTATATTTATATTTTTTCAAGTTTTGAGGATTATATGATTTCAATGATTTTGAAATATTATAAATATTATAAAAATATATATAATAAAAATATTATAAAATATATATAATAAAAATATTATAAAAATTTTGAACAATTTTTTTTAAATTCATCGATCCTTAATTTTTGAAATATTATATTGTAAAGAGATATTA
>NW_006264076.1:155640-160010 GCF_000469605.1 Apis dorsata
ATACAAAAGTATATTGTTATAATATGTAAATTAGAATATAGTGAAATTATAATTGATCACATATGATGTATATAAAGTAACAAGTTATCAAATACATTTTTCAACAAATCTATAATCAAATAAGATTCTTAATTTTCGGAAATATATAAATGCGTTATATCGAACTTGATACCAATCGATATCGCTTCTTAATAACTTATTCTTCCTATAACTTAATTTACAATTTATCTATATCGTCCGATCCATATTACAAAATTTTTGTCCATATGTGTATGTTCATGACAAAATCATATATGTAATCATGCCACTTGTCAATTGTTTATATAAACACATCGCAGCGATTGGTACCTGAAATAATACGTAAAATATATAATGGATGAGCTAATAATATTATCACACTTAAATATAACCTTGCTTCAGAATCTTCGAAATGCAAAAATAAAATTGAAGTAATTCTTAAATGATCGAAGATACTAACATTACTATCATTTTTGGACGATTGAAATTATTAATTATAATGATCAGAGTTACATTATATACTAATGATACTAATCTAACACTATATAATTTCAGTTCCAAGGATTGTTTTGTTTTTTATTTTCGCATTTTGAAGGATTCGTTAAAATACATTTAATAATAAGTATCGTAATATTAGCTCACCTGTTTTATATTTTATATGCCACCACGATCTATTATAAAAATTATAAATAGTTGATAAGACAATTACATGCTAACTCATTTATAGATATTATATATATATATATATATAGATGAAATTCTATATATATAATATTAATTTTCTTCTATAATATATATCTCAAAATTGAATCGATTATATATTGCTAAATGATAAGAAAAAAATTATTTAAAATCTCGTCCTCAATAATATATTTAAAAATTATTGAAATTGGAAAGGAAATATTATTTTTCTATAATTTCACCAAATTATACGAGTGTATTATAAAAATATATCATAGTGTTTATCTGTTATTCGATATAGTATCTATATAATATTATATAAAGAAATAATGCTAATTTTTACTTATAAAAAAGTTACTAGTTTTTTAATTATAAAATATAAAGTATTGTATTTATTTTACAATAAAAAAGGAAAAATATTATTAATTTTAAATGAAAAACTATAAATATATTTTAAATTATTTTATGTTATATTTTATAATAAAATATTATATATTATATTTTACATATAAAAATCTTTATATATATATATTTTTTTTTATATATTTATTACTTCTTTATATACTTTTTTTTATCTTTCCATCTTCTAATTAAAATCTATCTAATTAAAATATTTATAGAAGATTATTTAAGATTTAAGATTTATAATAGAATAAGATGACAATTCTGTTTGGAATTTATTTTAAACTGTACTATTCATTTTAGTTAAAATATTCTATCTAATATTTTTTTTATTTTTTAAGATAAATATTGTAATATATTTTGAAGTTTTTACATATCTTTTATTTTTTAAAGTTAAAAACCTATAAATTTTATAATGATCTAGAAACAATTTAATTTACTTTTAATTAAAATAGCATAAAAAAATGATAGAACTTCTTCTTTCTTTCATTTTTTATATCAAAATGCTAGAAAGAATTAAAAAGAGCAGAGATTACAATGATTATGAGAAAATACTTGCATGTATTTCTAAAGATATCTTTTTATCAAGTTTATTTAATTTTAGTAATTACATAAAAGTACTATTAAATGATAAGAATTTTAATTTACGTGAATTTATTTAATGAATATATAAACACAATAAAAATAAAATATTTTTTATAGTTATTAAAATTAAATCAATAATTAGCAACAATCAGTTAATAACAATAACAATAAAACCTATTTGAAGTTGATATAAATGTAACAATCAATTTATAACGAGCAGCATTTTTGATATAATTATGATAATTTGGGTTTCCAAAGCAAACTCCAAAAAAAAATACATTCTAAAATCTCATATTTTTAACAAATTTTCTTCTATTCTAGAAATCAGCTCTATCAATTTTGCGGTCCTTTTAGTTCCACTATTCATTCATGCCACCGATAATAGTTTTATGTCGCTTTCTTGATTAAATTGTAGTCGATATAATAATAGCTATAAGCCGAAGGGGAAGTTTGCGTACAATTATGTTTGTTTGTTCGTCCAGAGATGAGAACTGATCCTTTTCTCGCGTGGATCCGCTAATCCTTCATCTCCATTAAGATTCTTAGGGACCAAGTTCGACCTCTCGCCGAGATATGATTATAAAATCTTATCAATCCTCTTCAACATTCGAACTTGTTTTTTCTCTTCGGGGCTTAATATGTATGCAAAGAGAGTATGTTCACACGCGGGGAATATATATCTTTTTCCTCTTTTTACGTGGTTTTTCGGTGATCCGTTAAGTAGGTTAATTAATCTCATTTTTGAGCATAATAATAATTCTGTTTGTAATGGACCTTTTATGTCTTAAGAAGCTTGGAGCTAGTTTTTATTTCTAAAATTTTTAATGTTGTGTTCCTTTTCTGATGTTGTGTAGAAGAGAAAAATATGTAGAAAATCTAATTATACAAATAGTAGTAAATCTTAATATATCGTTTTATAAAAATATATTTATTTATCAACATTTATATATATTTATATAATATTATATAATATATAATATATTATATTATATTGTATTATATTATATTATATTATATATTATATAATATTTATATAATAAAATATAATATTATACAACATATATACAATACAATATATAATAAAAGAATATATTATTTTACATACTAAAAGAAAAGATAAGTATATATGTATATTTCACGCAAAATATATTTAACTGTTTGTACACTTAGTCTTTAAAATTTTATTTCTGTTAAATAATTAATAACTAATTTTCGTATCTTTATGATATTTTAATAAAAATTAATAAAATATTTTAATAAAAATTATTCATTTTATAGAATATACGAGGATTTTCACTTAAAAATATTCATATAGTATTAATTACTAAATTATAATTACTAAACAAATTATCTTCAGTTCATGTTTCGAATATTTCTTCATGATTCTCTTCTAAACTGGAAACTCTTCTAAATCTATTACTTTTATATAGAAATCAATCATATTCATCATTTTTTTTTATTTTTTAATCTAATATTCTTTTCTTAACATATTTTTAACATATTTCTTATTCATATATATTTCTTTTTATTTATCTAAATGATTAATCAACGAAATTATTAAACTAATTTGATTCAATATTTGCTGTTTATCTAAGTAAAGTAAAACATCTTTCTTTATCATATTCATAGATTTTGATTCATAGTGTATTTTAAAAAATAAAAGTAATTCGTATTTTTTTGAATATATTTTACTTCTATTTCTTTATATCTGTTCTATAAAAAATTACATTTATTACATAATATATATTACATTAATTACATTAACATAATATATATTACATTATATTATATACATATTAACATTAATATATAGATTTTTATACATTTTACACATAAATTTATTCTGAAACTTGATAAGAATGATCAAATATCTTTAGTATGCAAATGGCTAACTCAGAAGTAATTCTGATTATATCTCAATAATCTCGATTATAATATAAATTATATATGAAATTCTCAATAATCGTTCATATCCATGTGAAATTTACTGATTAAGAAAATTCAAGAAATAAAATTGTCTGACGATCCTCGCGTTATTAATTGTCTGACTCAAAAACAGAGAATTCATTGTTTTACGATCGACGCAACCAGCTTACAAATGGCTATTGTTTTTCATTCGCATAATCAACAAATCGCTCGTCTTCGGTGCTGCATAATTCAACGCGAATTTGGGAGGGGGAGGAGAATTTATTCGTTTGAGCATCGCGATACCAGTCGTGCACACGCCGTAAATTAACGATCATTATAATCATGCATGGTTCGAAATAGACACGATGGCCGAAGGTGAAACGCGACTCCAGTTCACGTATCGATTTTATCGTATCCCGTTTCGGTCAGAGGATAGGGAAGTCAGGTAGCGTTCGGTACAATACGCTATAAAATTTTCTAGTTAACCTACTCGGTTATCAGAAGATAACCAAGTTATCCATCTGGATCCTCGTAGTACCTGGTAACTGGTATAACGAACTGAGATAAAACGTTGAATCTTGCATTAAGCGAAGTCATCTTTTTTAAGTTGATCTTTGAACTTGATCTTGTCCAGATATTCTCGTTTCTTTATCACGCTCAAATTTTCTTATTATATTTTTATAATAATAATAATAGAATTACTGATCTTTAATGTTCAAACATTTTATTTATATCTATAATTATTGTTTTTCATATATATATATATATATATATAT
>NW_006264076.1:160343-169695 GCF_000469605.1 Apis dorsata
AGTAGTGATTCTTTCAAAAATTTTAATTTTTTCAAATTTTAATTTTTTCAAATAAAATATATGAAAATAATTAGAAGAAAAAACATTGTAAAACAAAATATATAAAATTCGTCATTTTGAAGACTTTGTAGTTTTAATAATTAAACTTTTGTTCTTTGAACAACTTTCTATATATTTATTTTTCAAATGATTTAAATAGTTAGAAAATTAACTTTATAAATTATAGATATTTTTTTATCGATTTCTTCTCTATATTTGTACTTTATAAATTCGAAAGGAAATATTTTATTCATATTAAGAATTAAAGTAGAATAAGATAGAATTGCGTAGTGTTAAAATTGTTTATAAAATCTTATATTAAAGATATGAAATTGTAAATTCTCGTTTCTGCCATGGAGAATATAATCGCAATCTAATCCACAATTTATCACATATAAATATCGTTAGTCAACATTTTCTTTATTACTATAAACAAGTGCTTAAATTGAACAGTATTGTTATAAACGAAGAGCAATATCATCGATTCTTTCAACACCACCTGGCTTGCAATTGATCGGACAATTAAACACAGAATTTAGTTCCTCTGCTTATTAATGAAAATTTGTTCTCGAAATTTACACTGATCAATTGAAGCTTAGCAATTCATGAAATTATATATTATGTTCTATTATTTTCAACTAAATTTTATCTTTTTATGATGAAAATAGATCTGTAGCGAATCTATTTGTTTCGAAGGAAAATGTCTAAATATTTCTAGTATTAACCTAAAAAAAGACTTCTTCATAAATTTTGATGATTTTTAAACATATTTTTAAATATATCATAAAGAATAAGATTTTGAACATCATTTTTCACAAGATTTTTCTATACATATAATATAATATATAATTGCTGCTCAGCTTAGTTTTCAAGATATTTACAAAAGATTGTTATTATTACGTAGAATTTTTGCCTATATGTATATGTCATGTGACAAAAAAATACGTGTCAATATACAGCTAGTATTTATCAGTTGTTTATATAAACAAACAACAAAGTACGTGTCAATATATAGCTATTATTTATCAGTTGTTTATATAAACATATCGCAGCTACTGACATCCAAATTGTATAATAAATAAACTAATATTATCATAAAGTCAATCTATATAAAATATATTTCTAGAGAACTTAAATGAATTATTCGGAAAATAAAATACAAACAAAAATTGATTGAAATTACAATTATTGAATTTAGAATGATAGAATACAATGATAGAAATATGAACATCATATTTAATATTTATCTAAATTGTAAGTTCTATTATTATAATTTTACTCATCCAAGAATGTTTTATATTTTATTTTTGTATTCATGGAATTTCCAAGCATTGATCTGTATTATAAGCTGATCAATATTGGATAACTATATTATACTAATTATAAGTGTGATATATAATAGTGTTGTGATATGTAATGTGATATGTAATAATATTACTCGTTATATCATTTTAGTTTGATGGTGATATGTTTTTTACAGTTGATTGTTTATACAGTCACATGTTTACATACATAAGTATGGGTGAAATTTATGAATAGCAATCTTTTTGTTTATCTCGAAAATTGTAAGAAATTTGCTGATTTATATATTTATATGATTGCTAAATTATAAATTATTCAGAATAATGTTCCTGTTAATATATATCAAAGTCAAGTTCAAATTATCCTATATAATGCATAATTATTTATTTAAACATTATATTAATTATTTTATTTTAAAATTTATTTTGAAAATTTTACAATATTTTATTGTTAGTAATATTAAAATTATAGTAATATAAATTATACATGATAAATATTTGTATAAAATATAAATAAATATATATTTATCATATATTCATTTAGTTCTATTCTTCTATTCTTTGAATCTTGGATGTTTTTGAATCCTTAAAAAGATTGATTCTTTTTGAAAAATAAATGAAGATGATTCTAGCTCTAATTGTTCTGAGTAGTACGTCTGATTGACAAGTAGTATTGTATAATCTTTTCGCCTATAATTTCTGTTTAAAAATTGCTGTGCAATATCAGCTTGCAAAGGAACTTTTATTTAAAGATAATTTTTTAATATTTTTCTTTTTATTCTTTTTTATAGAATTTTTTTGAAATAAAAATCTGTTTTCATTTTTTTATTTATTTATGTATGGTTTATTTCGATTAATAATAACAAATTAATAAATAAGTATTTTATAAAAATCAATAAATATTTTGTAAATCTTATTATGAATATCCATGTAGTAACAGTAAGCTATCAATTTATTTTCTTATTTAAAATACTTTCATTTCCCTTAATAATCATGGATAGATCAATTTAGTTATGATTAATATAAATTCAGCTAGTCTTTAATTTTCAAGACTATAGGCAAATCTTTTGATAAAAATTTTGGCGTTGTTTTGGCATAACTTAAGCTTAATAATTTGAAGCTTACATAATTATTAAATAATCCTTTACACTCTTACTAATATCTTTAGATAAATAATAATATCATTCCAAATTTTACTGATGAATGTTAATATGAAACGTTTAGATTTCTACAAATCTTCATCTAATATTTTCAAAATATCTTTCTCATCACTCGATTTTTTGCATTTTCTATACATAACATTCTTAAATATCATTTTTTTAATTTTTGCATTATTTTATATTATCTGAAAATTCGTTTCATTGTTTAATTTTATTAAAATTTTATCTGATGAATTAAAATATCAAGAATTTTAATTAATTTTGTAATATTTATTTGTTAATAAGTATTATATTTGTAGTCATTAACAATTTTTTATTTGTTACATAGAATTAGTGGATAAGAATAACATACCTTATTTAAAAATTTATCATTCAAATTTATTGACTTAAGACTTATTGAATAAAAACTATTCGATAATATATCATTTTTGTTAAAATGATTAATTTTCTTTATCCTAATTTTTTCTATATAATTATGCAATAAACAAAAACTCAAAACTATTCAAAAACATTAAAATTCGCCTAATTACACTCTTGTACAAACTTCTACTTATACAATTTCTAATTTACATAGAGGCAAGAAATAAAGACAAAAGGTAGGCATGCATAGATAGTTGCCATTTTTTTTTTATTTTCAATATTGTGATATACCGGAAAGGAGAACACTATATTTCTAATTTGAATAATGAAATATGAAATATAAAAAAATTAAATTTATTTTATATACATTATTTCTTTATAATTTTGTTACATTGTTAATGTTTATAATAATTTGAAATTATTTTTTATTTATGTGACATAAAGTTTTTCCATATGACATAAGTTTGGTAAAAATTGAGACATCCTATATATCAACTTTGAACAGAATATACTATTAGGTTATAACAGAATATTCTTGATCATGCTTCAAGCATGTGTTCATACCATACTATATCATATGGTTGATTAAAATCGGTCAACAAGGAAAGTATCGAGAGAAACGGCAATATCTTGCCTCGATTGGCTCTTTAATACGTTGATAGCCTAACAGCTTCGGTTGACCGTGATAGACCTTTGCACCTTCATTTTTATTATCCGTTAACCATGTCTCGGTTCCGCTAGATCGTTGATTTCCGCAAAGGCTATGAACGGTTTCATCTCGGATGGTAACTGTATTTAATGTTTGCTATTTCAGGTATATGTACATGTTATACACATGCATCTTCTAAAGGATTTACTGGCCCGATAGATTTAATTTGTTGCGGTTCTATGGGATTAATATATACGTTACGATAGAATTATTCGATAATTTACCGTTCGAAAATATTAGAAGGTCGAATGACCTGCGTTGGATCCAATCCAGACCAATTATTTTAGATTTAATTGTCTTTCTTATGGTATGTACCGGTAAAGATATATTTATAAATTATTGTATGTAATCGAATTTCTCAATCTGATCGTAAAAAATATAAATGTTATGGAGAGATTGTTTTAGATCACAAAAATCTATTATCATTGTTACTCAAATAATTCATTGGTAACAAATACTATATTCGATACAGATATTAAATTTTCTCGCAGAATTAAATAATTTTTCCTGATTGGTTCCATAAATATATTTGAACATATTTAAAAATAATTCAATCCTTCGTTTTAACGTCTCTATAGCGAGATGAGCAACGAATTAAATCTTTCATCAAATCTTTCGATATTTCAATCGCTCGAAGAAAATCGAATTTACCATCGTCGTTCTATTACAAGGATCTACGAACTACATACCTAGATGGAAGAACAAATGAATTACATCTCGTCGAACGAAATATCGAAAAGAATGAGCTTCGGATAAAAGCAATAACATCGAACGATGATCGATTGATGATTACTTCTACCGGAAGACGAAAGAAAAAAAATAATGTAGTTGTTTGTTATAGGATTGAAGAACATTCAATTGCTATCGGAAAAAGGAAAATTAGATTTATATACATACATAATATTACATATGTATTACATAAAAATTATTATTATATTGTTTATTAATAATAATTTTAATTTTCATTAAATAATTTTCATATATGTAACATATAATATATCTAAAAATTAATTTACTATTTATTTAAACAAAAATTTTCTGAAACTTTAGTCTTTGAAATATTCTTGTTACTTTTTGTATTTATTTGTTTTTATTCTTGTTATTTTAATTTGTTTATTTTGATATAAGTTATCAATACTTTTTTGTATCTTTTCCAATATTTGAAAGTATGCGGTATTTAATAAATGATATTGAAACATTCAAAATGGATGAATTAAATTAAGCAAAAAAAAAATGTTTTTTTCCCTTAGAAATAAACGATATTCTTTGTCTTTCATAATAAATTTATCACATTCTATGATCAGTAAATAATCTTCCTCTCAAGTTTTTCATGATTTTTTCTTTCATAATTTTCTTTTCACATCTCAAATAGAATATTTAATTTTATATTTAATATATTTAATATTACAAATATTTAAATTAAAATTATAAATAATTTAATATAAAAGAACACCGAATTAAATTTTAAATATGTTCCTTTTATCAAAATAAAACTAAACAGATAATCAAGGAAAACTTTCCAAAAGCCTTGCACGCCCATTTGTCGCACATCGCATGGAAACTTGTGACGGGCCGAGGAATTAATGAGATTCCTTTCTTCATCGCTGCATTGGTGCGGTGGTTGGAAAAATATTCTTGAAGTTGCTTCACCGATGCACATCCAATGTCCCCTTCTTCTCGTCCTCCTTGTCCAGCGAAGAAAGAAAGTTCTCCGCACCTAACTCGAACGTTTGCCATCCTGTGGATTACGCGGCAATTTTAAACTTATTTCGACGTAGGATTTATGTTTACCTAGAAAACAACCAACTTTCTTTCTCCTTCAATCTCTATTTTTCAACATCCACCTTATTTTTTTTTCTTTTCCTACTCCCTTCTTCCCTTTCTCTCTCTCTCTCTCTCTCTCTCTCTTTCTTCCATCGATGCTTTCATCGGGTTCTCCTCTGGAAAAGAAAACTTCTTATATATTTTATATTCGATGCGTGGCACCGTTATAACGTCAAACTCTTCAACTTGCCTGGATTAACTGGTATTAGCGTTTCTTCTCTCGTCGTGAGGATCAGAATTCTCTGATTCCTATCGTTCCTTCTCGATTGTTCTTCCTTTGTCCCGCTTTTCTGTTCCTCGCTTTCTTTTTTGACCATCCTTCTCTCTTTGGTGAGAGAAGGACGATTATTGATATTGGAACGAAACAACGAGCTCGTAAATTTGACAGTAAATTCGTTACGTCTTTCAGATCCCAAAGACGTAACGTTTCTTCGCAACTATATCGGCCATTGCGCGCCTCATCGGATTACTTTACTTTAGTTGGTAGAAAGACGTCTTTGTGCCTTTGTCAATATCCGTGTAACAAAGCGTTCCGCGGCGGATAACAGTACTAGAAATAATGGGAAAGTTTCGCGAAGATTCGCTAAATTAGGAATCAATTTTCTGGAAAGATTTCGTCTTTCTTTGAGAAAAATACGACAGAGAAAAAAAGAATACGATGATTTTGAAATGAAACTTTTTAGATTTGTTAACCAATCCATGAAGGATTTTAAAGAAATTAAAATGATAGAAAATATAAGCTTTTTATTAAGTTTTGTTTTTTAAAATTTATAGATAATTCCAAGAATTAATTTTTAGTATACCAAAAGAAGATATGTGTAAAATTTTTAAGAATGTAAATTTCAAATATTTTGCTAAAAATTAATAACTTTTGAATCCTATTTTTATTCTTATTTTTCAATCTCAATAATTTTCTGAATTTGATTATTTCTATCATTTTCACTTCTGTTCTCTTTTCTAAAATCTGTAATCCTTATATGTTGTTTTCATTTAGCTTTAATATTAAAATTATATTGAAATTAAAATTATATCATATAAATATTATGCATAGACGTAATATAATATATATTGAAATTTGTGTTTATTTTTAATTAATCATTGTATATATATTTTTGAAATCGATTCTAATTTCATTTCTTTCTTCTGATTATTATTATTTTATACGATTATTTAGTTCATGTACATTTAATATCATTCGTAATGTCTAATTGTCTCCGTCTCTAATTGTCTTATGATATATTTTATTTTGTTTGTATAAAAGAGCTTTTAATCCATTTATATTGAATGAATTAAATTAAATTATCAGAATATCAGAAAATATTATTTAAACTGAATAATATCAAGAATTTTAAATTAAAAACATGTCACTCAAAAAAATTTTAATCTTTACTACGTAAAATTGTATTAATAGTTTATACAATTATATTCACCATTTTATTCCGTTTTTGTGCTCATATATATACGTGTGAATTTTTAAAGAAGAGTAGATATTTTTATTATTATTATTCAATTTTTAAAGAAAAGATCTTTTTCTCTTCTGAAGAGTTTTCAAAATATCCCGCGCTCACATATATGCCTCTACACGATTTAAAGGATGGAATTAGTCGGTGGTTGATCCACGAAGAACTATTTTCGGTATTTCTAATTCCAGTCGATCGGGGAGTGTTAGAGTTCAGGGGTTCCAGCGAGGGAACTTTTAAATTGGAGTTTTGACTGGACGCATTGAAACGGACTTAATGTGATTTCGAATTGGCCGGAGGCGCGCCCGTACAAGGGAAAGAGAGATCGAATGGAAGGAAAAGGAGGTGAAAGAGGGTGAATTCGACATCCGCCGACGCCGACGCTTGCGAGAGCTGTCCGTTCTTCCAACACCCTACCACTCTTGCCACGTCCTCCTGCCTTCCATCGCTGATCGTCTCACCCTTTCCCACCCCTCGTTCTTCTTCCTCCTCGAGGCAAAAACCGGAGGGATCCGTTGAATGAGACCGATTGACTTCACTACCCCGACAAAAGGTCCATCGAATTGCGCCGGGAAATTTAGCCGTCACGTTTTTCCTGTCTTTGGAAGGGAGTGGATATGGTAGTAGAACGCGAAAGAAGAAGAAGGACATATAAATGTTGTTGTTATATAGTTGAAGATTATAGAAAGGTAGAAATAAAATTTGATTTAATACATATGTATGATACTGGATCATGTGCTATAAGAGTTTAGTAAAATAAATAAAAGTTAATGGATATTAGAAAAAGTAAATATTTTGTAAAAACATCATATTAAAATATTTACAGAATTGTATCATTAAAGAATGCAAATGATTCTCTTATCTTTAGATGAGAATAGTTTTTTTTATTTAACATCATAAATTAATAGATTTGTTCCAAAAAAATAACACATGTGCATATAATCATCAAAAAAATATTGGCATATTCTTTAAAACACATTTAAATTTGATAATTGTTATTAATATTTTTAAAATCGAATTTAATGATTTAACTTTTTTTAAGAAGTTAAATAAATTAATTTACTAGATGATGTAATAATTTTTTATTTTTTTAAAAATTGCAATTTTGTCATAATTGCAAAAAAAAAAAATAAATATAATAGTAAAAGATATTTCTTCCAATTTTTTTATCTTTAATGAAAATTTAAAAAATATATTTTAAATAAACTTATTTATTACAAATTGATCTGTAATTATTTTCAACTAGAAAAGTGATTCTTAAATTATTTTATTATAACTTTTCTTGCGATCAAAGCGAAATTATTTTATTTCCATCGATATCTTGCTCTATTCCATTGCCTTATTTTATTTAACATAAACTTATATTGTTCATTATTTAAATAATCGTCAATTGACATTTTTGTTTATCAGATTTTGTTATTTGTTTTTACTTATAAAATCGAATCTTCAAAGAGAATACTTATATTAATATTTTGTGTGTATATGAGATATGTAGATATATATGCATATCTGCACATTATATACTATATATAGATATTGTACATAGATATATATTTTGTACAAAGCAACGGTATATTTTTCGATTCTCTAAAATTTAGAAATACAAAAATACAATTTTTCCATTAGAAATATTTAATTATATTATACTATATTACTTGATAAGTTTTCTAAATTTAATTTTTTTTAAATAAATGCAATTATAAATATTATTTTAAAATTTATTAATGTAATTTATTATTAATCATTTTACGATTATATCAGTGCCATATAATATATTATGATTATATAATTTCAACATAGATATATACGTACGTATGTAGAAAATATATAAATATAAAAATTTATCGAAGATTGATTGAAATAAACAATATATTTACAAATATGATTATCAAATGAAACTAAGAAATCACCAAATTATAAATTTCAATAGCAACTTTGATTTTATAAAGTTATTGTGGGAATATACATATTTTAATATTTGTTTAATTTTTGATGTAAGAATCTCTAGAAATTGATCACTAATGAGCTGAAAAATTAATTAGTTAAAATTTCAATAAAGGTATAAATAATATTTAAATAAAGTAATTTATTTAAATAACTTTTTTAATTTTAACTATTAAATTTTATTCATCTCTGATTATTTTATTATGATATTTATTATAATTAATAATAAAGTATAGTATAGTATAATTATAGTATAATTATAGTAGCTATTATCACTATTTATTTATATATTTTACAATGTTCTATACATTTTATTATCAAAATAATAATATATTTATTTATATACATTCATAGATTATAATTGTTATATTGGTTTATAAACTAATACTATATTAAGTTTTAATTTTTAATAATACTATATTAAATTTCATTATGATATAAAAAACAAGATAAAGTACAAGAAGAAAAGATTGATTAATATTTTAAGATTGATTTCATAATAAAACTTGAAGACAGATATTTCATTAAAAGATAATTATATCAAAAATATGTATC
>NW_006264076.1:170040-170847 GCF_000469605.1 Apis dorsata
AATTACAATTTTCAATTTTCCTTAAAAAAACTATTAATCTTTTTATAAATAAACCCATGTATAATTTTCAAACTACTGAGAGATATATACGATTTAATCGGATAATTAGCAGGTGGGATCGTTGTATTATGAAGTGATTCTAATATTGATTGATGAAAGTACATATGTATGAATACTTCATCAGATACACGAAGGTATTATATTACCGAACATTTATCTTTTAAACAAATATTATTTTGGTTTGTAATCGTGAAAATTTATCTATATTTGTAATCATCCTGCCAACAAAAATCAATTTTATCGAAAATAATTTCTGGGTTAATTTAGTTATTCTAGCGTGAGAATAATTTTATCACTATATTATCATTATTATTATAATATATTTTTCACAATTACGAAACAATGGAGCCATCCATCTACGTAGACTGATCTTTTGCCACAAAGCTAATCATCACTAATTGTATCACGATGATAACACGTTCTTTTTCCATAAACATTATTATCGAACGATTTTCGGATCATCAAAAGCGATTGATGAAAGGATAATAATGGAAGTGAGCAAGAAATACGATAGCGCGTCGATTGAATACATCATGCAATTTGTGTAAAATATAAATTTATTTATCGATCGATATGCTTCCTGTGTATCAGGTTTAATTTACCGATTAACGTAATGAACGGTTATATTTCCTATGTTGATCTATTTCTGTTCAGAATTTGCAAATGATGTAATTATATCAAAAGTTATATTTATTAGTTATATATATATATATATATATATAGAATTAAGTTATATATAAGAATTTA
>NW_006264076.1:171102-174010 GCF_000469605.1 Apis dorsata
TTGAAAGTTTTAAATTTTTTATTCACTATTAAATATCTTGAAAATCTTATTCTATTTTTATTTTAATGTGAAATTAAATGATGTGCTATGAAAAAAATTATTTTTTATCAATTATTAATAAAATATTTTTTTGTTTTATTAATAAAGAAAGTATAATAAATTTAATAACTTATTTTATTAAAAGAATATATATTATCTTAATTTAACTAATTTAATATATATATTACTTAATTTAACCAATGACCAATGTACAATATAAAGATTTAAAAAATCTAAAAAATGATTAATTTATTCATTATTTCATTTTTTATTTGAAATAATGTTGGAAATTTTTTTTTTTTCATATACAATAATATATACAATTTGAATAAATATAAAATATTGATTATTTTTTCTCATGAACTTAATCTCAGGTATTCGAAATGTGCATCAAAATTATATAAAATAGAAAGAGAAAAAGAAAGTAATATCATTTACTGTTTCCTAAAATTCTTTCTATAGTATATATATATTCTTTCAATACTAAATTTAAAAACGAGAAACAAAATAAATTTGTGAAAATCTTAATTAATTTTTCTATTTAAAGATGTATTAATTTTCATGATGCTATATTTTAATTTATAAATATATTTTAATAAAAACGATATTTATTTTAAGAATAAGAAATAGAAATTTTTTTGTTTCTATCGAACATATATCTATCTATATAATATCGAAAAAGAGCAAAAAGCAACATGTTACAAAATTACGAAAAAAAATACCAAAAAATTACCGTATTGGCGGATCAACACGGATAAAGAGACGAACAAAAACAAGCATACGAGTACTGTGTTACCTCTACTTTCTCGCGGCGATTCATCCTAGTAACATTGACCGCCACCACCACTATTAATCCCAACTCTCTCTGGTCTAGCAATTAACCCAAGTGCGGGATTCGCAAAAACGGATTTCCCGAAAGCATGGCGTTAAATTAACGTTTGCCTGGCTCTGATTGTCGGTCCGTGGTTCGTGTTACCCGACCGGAAATCGCATCTCAAAAGGATCGATTAAATGACCATTCGTTGATGACGCTCACCATCTCGCGTTCTCAGCCGATTGTTCTTGGATCTTGTACATGGAAATCAGAATCACATTTTTAAATTGAATAATATTTTCTATGCTAATCAAATGAGAGAGAATTTATTTTTGTCTATTTTGGAATTTGCTTTTTTTTTAGATTTTGAAATAAAGTATTCAATTTCATTTTTTTCTTAATTTCATCAATCAATACAATACAATTTTTATATATTTATATTATACAAATATAACTGTAAATTTTATATAATATATATTTTAATAAACAATTTTTACATATTTCTTTCATTAGATGATTCATTTATTATTTGCTATCTTGTTTACACGAGAAAAAGCTAAGAAAATTTTCTATTGAAATTTTTTTATATAAAAACAGTAATAAAAACGTTTTTTTATATAAAATATTTAATAAATATTTTAATATAAAAAATTTAATTTCATTCTTTTCACTAATAGATATTTTCATATATATTATTATTGTAAATAATATCATTAAACTATTTTATTTTCTTTATTAATTATATTTTCAAACTAGAACTAATTTTGCTATTATTACGAAATTAATTTTATGAAGGATAATATATTCATCTTTAAAATCTCTGAAGAGTTGATTCTAGAATTTAACCTTTTAAGATAAATATAAATATAATAAATCTTTTAAGAGAAATATAATATAAATATAAATACATATACAAAATGCTGATCGAGTCTCATTTATTAAATTATAAATAATTGAATTTTTCATTAGACAAAATAAGATAGAATAAGGCGATTCTGAAAATACTTGATAAATTTATTGATAATGCGCATTGTCCTTGGCTGTGAAAGGAATCAACTATTCGATAGAACGTATGCAATAAAGAATTGTCGTATTTGATGAATCGATTGAAATGCATAGGAAGGTCGTAACACGTCCTTGACGTGAAATAACGTGGTTACTGATTTATTTGTTATACATTCAGATCTGACGCGACAAGAGGATAACATACCGCAACATTCGAATAATCAAACTGTTGATGGACATTTTAAATCACAGATCAAAGTTAGTATTGAATGTTAAGTTGTGTTCAACGAATACTTTCGAATTCAAGAAGTTGCGATCTAAACTGGTGCATTGTGGAACCTGTGCCAAGATTGTAGTCGCTAGCGGAATGTAAACTCGTATGGCATAGTTATTCCAAGGACGTGAAAGTACGCAAGATCAACTCTCTTTTGTAATACATACTCATTTGTATAAAAATGTGGATTACATTTCAAAATTTGTAGATTATGTTTCAAATTTGAATACAATTCAAAAAATATATGCTATTTATTTCAGATTTTCTGAATTAAAATGATACTCAGAGATATTGATTATTAGATTTAATTAATATCTAATTATATAAAAAAGAAATCTTTATCTTATATTATATTATATAATCTTATATTATATTATATAATTTTTAGATAGCAATTCTTTTGTTTTTAAGCTAATTTATGTTATTGCAATTTTGAAGATTTTAAAAATTATTTTATAATTAATTTTTGCAAAAAGTAGTAATCTTTTTTATATATATTCCAAATTTTATATATATTCTAAGTAGAAATTAATATTATTTATTATGTATCATGTATCATTTTTTCAAAAGAATAATTTGAAAGTGATCAAACCATTAATTAAAAATTTAAATAATGATTACAGAAAATATTTGAAATATCCTTAATGCGAAAAATCTTCAAATATTTAAGATAAAAAATAAATAAAAAAGTAACAATATAATAATTCATGATTTAAAAGATTCTTCTAAAAGTCTGTTCAAATAAAATGTTCCATTAAAATGTATAAATATATATA
>NW_006264076.1:174374-177076 GCF_000469605.1 Apis dorsata
CTTCTCATAAGACTCGCATACGGAACGATGATACATACAACAAAGGAGTGAGAAGAGTGAAAAGAGATGAAAAAGGGATACTTGAATAAAAAGGATTTATTTTTGCATCGGCCGTCATATTCGAATATTTCCTTTGCTTTATGCGGGATATCAAATCCTTTTCTTTCTTCGTCCCTTCATTTTGGCCAGCCACCCTCGGTATTTTCCCTTTTTTTCATCCGTCGGCTCTCGAGAACCGGTCCCATTCCGAAACAAATCCGACCAATTCGAACGCAACCACTCCGCGCTTGGAAAAGAAGCTCGTTATCGAATCAACCATAATAGCACGACACCCTTCTGCTTTTTCTATCTATACTCGCGCACGTGTCCAACAATGTGTGTGTATGCGCACCCCTGCGTTTATGGATATGCATGTAAGCACTCGTAGCTCACCCTTCTAGGAGATCGTCTGTCTTCGATCGATTGATATTTGAGGTCTTTTTTATTTGATCGAGTTCTTTCTTATACATAAGAATTTTATTTTAATTATTTAGTTTTTCATTTTGTTCAGATAAATGAAAATAAAAACAAGTGAATTGGAAATTGAAATATTTTTAAAACTTTTTATTTTTAAAACTATTAACTTTTTATTTTTAAAACTATTTATAGGGCAATGTAAGTATCGCTATATAAAAATTGATATTAATATTATTAATATATAATTAATATTAATTTAATAATATTTAAATTGATAACAATTGAATAGAAAGAAAGAAAATTTTAAAAATTAGAATAGATAGAATAATTTTAAATAGAAAATTTGATTAAAAATTTAATTTTTCATGAATTTTAATAGATATTTTATTCCCAATTTATAACGAAAATAACATATAAAAAAAAATTCTGCGTGATTAAAATTAGGATATAATAAGGCATAATTATCATCATGAAATGAAAGAAAAGAAAGGAATCTAAAATATAAAATAATCTAAAATATAAAATATAAAATTTTAAATTTAAAATTTTTATTAATTTCTGAGGTAATAATAAAAAACTTTGCATATAATATATTAAATTCTGCCTATACTATATGTGCTTATGATATAATTATCTTTTTTGTATTAGTATTCTTTATATAGTCAACGTCAGTATTGTATTCTTTATATAATCAACGTTATTATGTGGTAATCGTCACTGTCAACTATTAAATAGTCGATGGTATAATAGTGATATCAGTTTTAGAATTTATAGAATATTCCATCTACAATCCATGTATTTCTATAAACATATCACGATATTATATCAAAATATATAACAAATTAAATTAATTTAATATTAATTTAATAATTTAATATTAATTTAATAATATTTAAATTTAATAACCATAACAAAATTAAACATTCTTTTGGATCCACTGAATGCGAAAATAAATATATAGAACAATACTTTAGCGATTGAAATTGATATTGAAATAGATAGTAATGCATTAAGTGTAATGATATTAAGTCATCCGTTACATTTTGGATCCGTCATGATGTGTTTAGTAGATAAATGACGATCACATACTAATGCATATGCTCTTACAGATGTATTAGCTTTAAACGAAATTTAATATAGTAATAGCAATCATTTTTTGTATATATCTCGAAATCTAAATAAGTGATAATTATAAACATGAAAAAATCAAAATCTCGTACATAACATATTTCATATAAAATCACCGAAAATTGTGAAATTTTATTTTTTACATAATTATCAAAAATTTTATTCGAATAATTATTTAAGTAAGGATTATTATTTTAATAATGAAATCTTGCCGTTCAAAATTTGTCGTTTTGATTTAAATTCTCATTGATATTCTTTTTTTTTCGGAATCGCGAACAAATTGGATATCTTGTTATCATATACGGAATATTTTTTTCTGCATGATATTTGCATGAATTGAATCGATGGATCCCAGCCAAAGGACCAATTGTTTAACACAACGCCGAGAATGATCTACAGACCATCGTGGGAAATCATTTTGTTTCGTTGCTCGATTTTTTCTTTGTGAAACGGGGCCGTGGGTTAATAGCTTTGTTGACTTCGTTCGATAGTTCTTTATGGGAAGCATGGAATGCTCGGAGATACTTATGAGAATAGATAAGTCACTGTATGAACTGAAAATGATTATACTAACTAGAAATAGAACTACTGGGTCACAGAAATATTTGATTATTTAATGTTTGATATATTTTATGAAATATATATTAATAAAAGAAAAGAGTAATTATATATCAATTTTTGTTAAATATTATATATATGTATATTTATTTTTTTATATTTTCATTTTCTCAAATAAAATACATGATTAATATTCATGAAAATATCATATGAATATTAAAATATTAAACATATAATATTTAGATTATTTCTGAATATAATTTATGAATTTCGGTATAAATATTGAAATTTACTAATTTTTAAAAATTGTCCAATCTCTTATTCCTTCATTATTTGTCAATATTTTCTAATACTACTTCTTTATTCTAGTACAATTTATATTGACACGAATTAAATATTTTTAGAAATCGGATGTTTTTTGCACGTATATTATTTCCTTGAAATTTTTTGACACACACACACACACACACACACACACATATGTGTGTCAAAAAATTTCAAATATAAAATACATATATATATAATGATAATATATAATATATATATATATATATATATAT
>NW_006264076.1:177471-177989 GCF_000469605.1 Apis dorsata
TTAACGAAGCTATTCATCAACGATGGTATTCCAATTTCATTCAAACTTGAAGCAAGCATTCGATTGGCACAACACGACATTTACGCGACATCCGCTCGTAGGGAACTCGCGCGCATGGTTGAACTACACTTACAGAACGCTTGGGATGTCCGCTATGCACTCCATATAGAACACCACACACGCGCAGGCCGCATGAGCTATCCCGCGTTGCACCCATGCCTCGTGTTCACGAGATACCCAAGATGCTACAGCGAAGGGATGCAACTGTCCTATTCGATATCGAGCAGCTTCTTTCTGGATGGCGTATAACGATCAGCATAGGGTAGAGAGATATGCGTGTATGGTATTTTATGGGATTCTCGTAAAGGTTTGGTTGTGAGATATGACATAATGGTATGTCAATTGCGCTAGTGGAATTTAAGAAACGATAGAACTTAAATTGAATTAAGAAATTGAGATTATTATATGTATATAAAAATAACATGTATATATATATATATATATATATATATATATAT
>NW_006264076.1:178196-196378 GCF_000469605.1 Apis dorsata
TGAACAGCATTTTGTTTTTTGAAGTACATTAAATAATTTAAATCAAAAAAAAAAAAAAACATATGCAATATTAAAAATATGATTAAGTTAAGATATTTTTGAATTCAAAATCATTTTAAGATCGTAATTGCTATATTATTTTAATATCTGATAAAATGTTAATCTAAAAAAAAAGAGGTATTATTAAGAACATTATTTTTTTGAAAAATTTTAATTTATTTATTTATAGAGTGCAGAAATTTGATGCACGTGTTTATAGTAAATAATTGATAGTTTATAGTTTCAAGAGTTAAAATACTTGAGATCAGAATGTCAATGTAAAAAGAATATATAACCACCAAGATTGTATTTAACTATCTGCATCTATTTATAAAATATTGTTTGAAACAAACTAAAGAAGTTATACAAAAAATATCAGATAATTTTATAGATCATAAAAATAATATAAAAATCGAAAATAATATAAATTATTTTATTGAGAACTTTTATTTTTGAAACAATAACTATTTCAAAAAAGGAGGGAGGGAGAAAATCATCTATTACAGCGACAATCCCATCTTTTAATGAAACTTTACAACGCGTTTCGATGCGTATTGCTTGGATATAGAGATCGTAGTTCAATCGTTTCCGTGATTCGTAGCCACGATAGTGGAGGGGATTGTTCGTTGACAGTCAGTTGTAGATCGGGTGCAACGCGTCTCTGACGCACGGATTTATCCGTGACAAAGCCGGGATTCATGAAACGTCTGTCCGTCCTCGTAAATTTGCTAGATAAAACTTGTGCGTCTCGAGTGAGAATTGCGCTCCTTCGACCGCAATATTTTATCGAAGCTCGTTCAACCAGACCGATAGTCGTCGATTTAAAGGGAATAGAAACGTTGAATTCAGTACTTTGTTTAATAGTCATTTATGACATATACATTTTAGGTAAAATATATAAAAAAAAAAATGCTTTTAAAAAAGTATTAAATTATAAAAATAATATTAATCTTTAACATTATTAAAATATTTAATAATCATTACCAAAGATATGTCGATGCGAGTATCTTAAATATTTTTAAGAATTTCATTAGATATTTAAATATCTTCTCCATTACCTATACTTTTAATCATACTTTGAATTATTGTAATGTATAAAGTCGATCAATAATATTCCATCATAATATCCATCAATGATTAATCCATACATATACTGTACTCTTGTAAATATTATACATTATCATAATTTAAATATGCATTATCCAAATTGATCAGTTTGCTTTGTAACTTTTTTTTATTATGTTTATTATGTTATTATGTTATTATGTTATTATGTTTTTTTTATATATGTTTCTTTTTATTTTCACTTCTATTATATATAACATCGATTCAAACATATACGATTTTTCGGCATTCTTTACTCCCGAGCTCAATTGAATTTTCATTCTGTCTGTTTATGTTCCCGAAACGATTATTGAAAAATATTTTTAAAATATTTTTTCACCAAAAAAGAAATTCCTCAAATCCATCCATCACAGATAAATTTACAAACATTCGAATATAAAAATAACAAAATTCATTATAACGCAATCCAAGTCTTTTTAAAAATTATAATTGTAATTATAAAATATTAAACAAATAATAAATCAATTTACAATACAATCTTTTTTCCGTTTCTTTCTTTTATAATGAGAATTACAGAAGATTCCGAAGTGTTCAATTCGGAAGTGAAGAAAAAATGTTACTCAGTCGTTTTTCTCGCGCGCGTATTTTCTCTCAAAAGAATGATGAGTAACGATAACAATATTACGTGAAGAGATAGGTCACGTCGAGAGTTTCGAACGGTTCGTGAGAACAGTGACTGTATAGTAGTATATACACTCATCTTCTCTTTGCCGCTATTCCCTTCCAAGGAACATTTCCAATGGCAGGGAACGTAATGGATGAGAGAAGGAGAAGGAGCAATCTTATTGGAGTTTGTTCTTCGCGATTTTCACCTCTCTCGTGCTGACTATAAAACCAAACGCTGTAACGAATTACGACGCGATTCCCAGCTCGCCTTTTCCGTTTTATTCCCGTTTCTCTCATTCTCGCTCCCTGTCTCCGAACGGAGCTAATTCGCTTTAAAAATCCGCCGTTCCTCGAGTCCTCTCGAGCGTAGTCGAGTTACGATCCGAGCTGCGAGCTTTTTCACAGTGCAGTGAATAATCTAAGAAACGAGTCGCTCGAATTGTGACATGGTACATAGGATGATATACATAGGATGTTCGAAGAAAATTTAACAATGATTCTAAAAATTAAAACAGAAAAGTTGATATGAAAAAATATCACTTTTATTTATTTTATTTATTTGTTATTATAAGCAGAGTAAAAATTATAAAGAATTCAAAGATGTAAAAATGTATAGAACATATATAATAATACAGAAATATGTCCAAACATTGGTTATCATTATCATACTTAATAGTTAAAATAAATATCTATTCAGATTTCATTTTGTTTAATCATATTTATGAAAATATTAATTTATAAATATTTTAAAAGTCAGTATATTTATAAGCAATTTTATTCTGCACTAGAAAAAGATAAAGTATAACAGAATATTGTGGAATAGAACTATTTCATTCTATTTTTACTTTATTTCATTCAATGAAAATAATTCTTATAA
The DNA here is from genome assembly GCF_000469605.1 of Apis dorsata. Lineage (NCBI taxonomy): Eukaryota > Metazoa > Arthropoda > Insecta > Hymenoptera > Apidae > Apis > Apis dorsata. The sequence continues at coordinate 180,844 of NW_006264076.1, forward strand.
AATTAAATTGCTTATAAGTTGAAAAATAAAAGCTTCAATCGACATTTTTCCATATTAAATTTTATATTTATTTTTGTATCCAATATACACTCTAAATTTACTTTATATAAATATTCTGTATATAATAACTGTTACGAATATTCGTTAATAAATCTATACATAAAGGGATTGCATTTGAATGAATATCTATTTACATTAATTGAGAAATATTTTCATACTAATTTCAACATCGATAAAATACTACAATTAATGATAATTGATTATACTTGGTTTATTTTATAGAGGCGTTGGTAATAATTCTTCTATACCAGATAATAACGATATAGTAAAAAGGTATTTGCATAATTCGATTGAAATATGTAATCTGAAATATTTTTGTTGAAATCGGTATTGTGAGTTTTATGCAAATCCTTAACATATTCATTCTATTTATCTATTATATACGATACGATAATATTTTTAAACTATTGGTTTGAAGGGAATAAAATTTTTCATAAATTACAAATTAAGCAATTTTTTTTTTTTACTTTTTTCTTCTCATATTACTTTTTTTCAAATTTTCATAACAAATGACATTATTCAATTTTTGAGAGTAACAATTTAATAGTAATTGCAAAATATATTTTCGAAAATAATTTTTGAAAATATTATACTCAAATTTATTTGCGCTCTAAAAATACAATTGAATTTTGAAAATTAAATTAAAATTCTCGAAAGTATTTTTCATAAATGAACATGTTGTAAGTCATTTTTACTTTTACTTTTAAGATCTATTAATAAAAATTATTTTCAAGGAGAACTCTTGAGAATTTTACTTTCAAATTTATTTATATTCTAAGAAACTAATTAAAATTCTAATATTCTATATTAAAAATACTTAGATATTTACTAACAATGTTTCATGAGAAATTCCACAAAAGCATATCATTGATTATAAAAAGGAGATCATACATCCTAGAACGGGAGATTGTTTGTCGTGGTAAATTATTATCCCGTATTAATATCCAAGCGCGTGCCGTTATCGGCGAGTGATTTCGCCATCCGGTCCGTGAAATAATCTTTTATCAGACACGGCGTTTTAATTGGTGTGGATTTGTGTGTCAGATTAATCGCGTGATCGCTATCGGCGCGGCTGGAAGAGGATGGGGTCGCGTTACGCCGGAAACACGCCCGCGACCTGCCCGATATCAAATGAAGATAAATGGTCCCTGGCCACGGAAGGCGATGGATAATTGAAACGTACAACGAAATTCTTTGTCCCGTTGCGGTTATTTCCTTTTTGGAATATAGATAAAAAATTTGAAATGATTTTTTTTTTTCGTTGTTTCATGGTATTTTGAATGAAAACTGAACATTAATAATATATATATTTTTTATGTCATTTTTAATATTTCTATTATTGAAAAATCGAAGGAATTGTTATTACTTTCATGATTTTCAATTTTATACTATTTTGTAAAATATTAAAACTTCATATTATTTTATAAAAATTCAAATAGAAGACAAATTCAAATAAGATAATAGGAAAAATATCATTATGAAAATTATTGCAAATATTAAATTAAATATTAATAATAATAGTACAAAGAGATAGTTTTTCATGATATAAATTTTGAATTTTTATCATTTATGAATGTTTTGAAGGAAATGTGAGTTTTGTGATTGTAAAAATTCATAAAAAATATAAAAACTTACTTTTGGAATTTTCACTTTTTTTAAAATTTATACAATCAGATATCTTAAAATATTATAAGTTAGTTAGAAAGTGTTAGAATTTTTATTCTATTATAATAAATATTTTCTAATTCTTTAATTTCTTATTATTATTCTTTAATTTCTTATTATAGAAAATTATCATAAAATATCATAACTTAAAGATATTTTAATCAAAAATTATTGTTATTATATATATATTTAATGAATTAGTTTCTCTTTCTCTATTATCTTAAATTTATTAAAAATTCATATTTCTAACTCACAATACTTCTCTCATATCTATATGTAACTTTATTAATTGAACTCTAGAAATTTTACATTTCTAGAAAATTTCTTTCACATTAATATTTAAATCTTTCGAGCGCAACTGTTCGACAATTTCTACATTCTATCAATTGTCGATGACTTCGGTCCGCCATGCAAGTTGATTGGTCATTCAGAACTGTTCAATACGTACGTTTTTAACGAACTCATTCAATCGACGTATTCATCGTTCAACCGACTTTTTTTATCTTTCATCCTTCAACTTTCTAGAATTCTTTTCGATTCGTCTTTCTCGATACGCCGCAATCAGCTGCCATTATCCTCTTCGAAATTCTTCGATTCCAAGAATTCTTCACCCGTAACGACTACTGTTCTCACGCAAAGATTAATACCTTGAGATCTTCTCGCTCGCGATCGAAATCGTCGAATTCGACCAGATCTCTTGAACTGTCCAAATTTCTAGTTCCCACGTAGAAAACATAGAAACGAGAAGAAATCCTTCCTTCGTATCGCTCGTAAAAACTGGTCGAACTGGTAGGGTGAAGGGAAAAACATCGTAGAAAAGAGAGAGGACCATGAGGGAACAGGGGGCGCAATGTCGTTTACGAAGTTGTCGGTAGATCGTCGTCGATTGACAGTAGAGGAACGGTAAAAAACACCACGATGCTTCACGAGTTTTTCCTCTTCATCTTTTTTGAGCTTCTTCGTAAAAGGACGAAGAGAAGAAAGACGATAAAATATTCAGTCAACCGAAAAATTCTTTTCATTTTTTTTACTATAATTTTTATATATTTCTATATATTTCTAAAACTTTCATGATTTTATTTTTTTTCATAATAATGATCAAAGTGGATTATATATATCAATGATAAAATATTTTAAAAATATTTTATAAAATTTTTCATATCTTATAAATAATTTATAAAATTTTTTATATTTTAAATATACAGAATGTTTTATTCTTCTGGAATTATATATTTTATTTTTCCAAAATATACTGTAACTACCATCATATAGTAATTTTCAATAATTCTTTTAAAACTTTCATGCATTTTATAATTCGGATCACTTTAATGATCATTTTTTATCTTAATAATTTTTTTCTGTATTCATTTTTCCCAATTTCTTCATTTCCTTTTTATAAGTTTCATTTGAACATAATTAGAAACCAAATTTTTTTATTTTTTATTTTTTATAATTTTTTTTCGTTAATTTCAATTTTTCGTACATATTTCGTACATGTTTTTTCTTTCCTCTCGATATTCTTTCTCTTTTTTTTTATTTCTATTATTTTTAAAAATTATTTTCTATTAACACTAATTTACTGATGCGTAACATAATTGTGTTAAAATTCATTGATTATAATTTATTGCTATTAATATAATTATTGTTATTATTAATTTTCTTGTTGGTAAATTATGAAAAATTATGAAATCATTTCATTTCATTATATTTCATATATAATTGAAGAATCAAATGAAAAACAGACACATCATATATGTTTCTTTTTTTAATTCTATTTTTTCTTTGTTAATTCCAGAATGTTTTACTAAATATAATTGATATTAATATCATGTATCATTGAATAGATTTATATAATTTAAAAAAAAATGATTTTATAATTCTCTTAACATAAAGCTTTCTTTAATTTATTTTCCTTTAAACTTATGAAAATGTATTATGTATTTATTTTATATTAAAGCATTTATTTGTAAAAACTAATCAAATAATAATAAAACTTATTTTCTAATATTATTAATTGCTAAGTTTTGTAAAAAAATACAATTTTCATTTAATGAAGAAATACTCACAAATGGGAACTGAATTTCTTAATATCAATGAAAAATAATTTTCAGACAATATATTTCTTAAATCATAATCATCATAACTATACGAAAAATAACGATGTTACACATCAGTAAACTGGTGCTGATAGAAAATAATTCTTAAAAATAATAGAAATAAAATTTTAGGAACTTAAGATATAAGATAATCTAATACGAAGATAACAGACTAAGTTTATATAATAAATATATATAAGTTTATATAATATATATTTAAATAAAACAAAGTTAAAAAGAATATTGTTCACAAGGAATCTAGTCTAATCTAGACAAGGATGGAGTCAACAATTTCCTCCATTCATTTCCTTCCTCTTTTTAATTCAAAGAATAAACGAATAAATCGGCGTTTCTTTATGCAAACTTGCGTTTAATTCGGAGCGAAATAGAAAGGCATTAATTTCGCATGCAAATACCGGCGGCTGTACCATTCGCGCAGCAGGAGTTAGAGGACTTTATCGGAGAAAGAATGAGGGAAAGAACGAGAAGGATATTCAGAAATGATGTGGAACGGGGAAAGAGACATCTAGGGAGAGTGGGGATGAGGAAGGTAAAAAGGGAGTGAACGTGAGGAGGAAGGCAAAGAAGGGTAGATGGGATATAACAAGTTGAAACGGAAAAGAAAGGTATAAAACAGAGAAAACGAAGTGGGATAAATAGAACAGTGGGATAGATGGATAGGAGAAGATTCTGTATGTCTGATTGGAATAGACAAGGGAAAAAGCAATGTGGAAAACAATGTTAAGAGAAAGAGAGAGAGAGAAAGAGAAAGAGAGAGAGAAAGAGAGAGAGAAGTTAAGGAAAGAGAAAAGTAAAATTGAGTTTTCAGTCAAAATTCTCAGTAGAGACAATTTTTACGGTATAATCAAGATGTTTGTTGATGTCGATGGCACAGGGGTTGGTCGAGTTGGGTGAAGTTAGGGTGAAATAAACGTAAAAACCGAACCAGGGAAACGAGGAAGAAAACAAAAATAGAGAGAAGACGTGGACGAAGAAACCTGTAGAGAAAGTATGTGTCGCTAGGGAGAAAGGTCGGAAATGAGAGGTGGGAAAGAAAATGCGATTCGAAAGAAATGTGAACGTGCGAAGTTTATAAAAACATGAACAAGGATGAACAGAATATACAAATAAGATTGAATAAATTTTTATTGTTATTAATAATTAGTAATAATTTTTTTATATATTGTTTATTATCTAATTTATATTGTAATTTTTTATATCAATATGATATTTTATTAATGTATCTTATTAATTTAATTTTCTTTTTTTGTTACAGGTAAAATTATTAAACAATAAAATTCTCATAATTAAGGAAATTCTGCATATATGTGAGTAGAAAAGATCAATATAAATATATATTCAATATAAATTTTATAACTCTATTTAAAAAATAAAAAATAAAAATTCCAAATATTTTGACAAACGTATATATTTTAAAAAAATATAATTGATATTAATATCATGTATCATTGATTTATATAATTTAAAAAAAAATGATTTTATAATTTCCTTAAATATAACATAAAGCTTTCTTTAATTCATTTTTTTTAAATTTATGAAAATGTATTTATAAATTATAAATTATAAATTATGTATTTATTTTATATTAAGGCGATGTATAAAATTAACTAATTTTTTCACTAATAATAAGGAAAACAATATGCTATAACATATATGCTATAGCGTGTAAATTTATAATATAAATTTATAAATATGTATGATAAAAAAAATTTCACGATCGATTTTTTACATTATAGTTTTTTTTAAATTTCTCTCTTTCTCTATATATATTTAAAATCGTTCTTATTATAAATTTTTTTATGTAATATTCTATATAAATATAAATCATTCATATTTTCAATGATAATCGTTTCATTTCATTTTCCATGCAGTATAAATTCATCTCGGTGTAAAAAGCATTGCGATCCAAGTAGAAGTGCACGACGCGTTGACTGGAGCCCGCTTAATTAAAACGCGATCTCTAGTTTCATATTCTGGCCGCATGTTGCCGCGCCGTGCCAGTGGAAAACTTTCCAGCCAGCTTATGGATGCTCGGCGAATCTTCGATGAAGCCGTGAGAAGGAAAGCTTTACTCTTAAAGCTGGCCCGTTGGAAGAGAGAAATCATTTATGATATTTTTAATTCAGTGTTTCGAGATAGAGGATAATTTTTTCGCTAAATTCAAAAGATAATGTTTAAACACTGCAGCAATAATCTCATTGTTATATGTAGATCATGATTTATCAATGATGTACTATTATCAGAGTTGTTGCCAGAAAAATTTTCTTTATAGAAATAATAATAAAAAACACTGTAGTGTTCTAAAAAAAATTCTATGAAAGAAATTTAGATTTGATTAGTTATTTTTAAAGAATTTAATATAATCATAGAAATAGGAGTATTGAAGTACATTTGAAAATAATTATAGTATTACATTTATTTTATATTAATTTATATTATTAATATTTATTAATTAATATTTATATTAACAATAAACATTTATATTAATTTGTTACGATAGTATTAGTAATTAATAAAGAAGGATAATTTTCTGTGCTATGTTCTTTTTGTTGTACTATTTTCTCGTTTTGTTTTCATAGAGGAATTTTTCTGTAATTTTGGTCATTTGCTAAATGATGATGACTATTATAGCTGAGAAAGTTATATTTGCAATATTTATAGACTGTATATGTATTGTATACAAAAATAAAATTATCATGGTAATGTTTAGACAACAATATTATTTTCGAGTTTATTAATGAGAGAATCGCAATGGTGAATAGTTAGCTTATAATAGTGAAAAACGGTTTACAATCTCACTAACTGGAAAACTCTTCGCACGGTATAAAAGGATCGAATGAAATATATATGATATGTTAATCGCTGTATTTTCGTTAAATGGTTCATGATTGTTTACAGCTAAATACAGCATTTTTTGAAAGAAAAAAGCATAGTGGAGACTAGATGTGATCGCGCGTTTCTTTTTCATTGCCCGATATCTGCTTATTATTGAATCATAAAATCGAATCAGCCAATTCGTTTGTTTATAATTGGATTGAATGTGTCGAGGAGAGGTCGAAAGATCATTTTCTTTGTTTCTACCCTCTGAGAAATATCGACGTTGATATGTCTCACGAGATTGTTATTGATTGTCATAAAAATCTGTTACCGTCGACGATATTCCTATCTTTCCTATCGTTCTTCTTTAGTCAAGATTTATATGATGTGAATGTATCAAAAATTTAAGCGTATTATAAAAATACAGATTCTATGGATTTTTTATTATTTTTTATGTTTTCAAAAGCAATGCTTCCAATTTTATATTCTCGTTTTTGTTGTATATAGAACAGATGAAACTACTTCATATATTTTAATAAATAAAGATTACTACATCATATATATTATTATCCATAATATATGATATAGTTTGATAAATTTATTTATCATTTATATGTATTTGATTATAAGTAAAATGTATTAGATGTATGCTAAAAATCTTATGAAAGATAAAAAGACATTCGAAAAATGTTTCATTTGTTTGGATCAATATTTATTGATTGATAAATTATTATATAAGAAGATTCTGCTATTAAAATATTTATTAATAATAATTATATCTATGTGTATAATGATATTTTATATTGTTTTCTTTTTAGAATGATATATAACGACATATAAAATTTTAAAAAATTATCTTGGAATAATAAACAAGATAATTAACAAGATTAATTAAAATAGCAAGATTATGGAATTTTCATATATTCTATTACGAAAGATACTCTTACATACATTTTGTTTATAAAAATTTAACCATTTACAATTAAATTTAGATTACAATCATTAGAGTACATATAAATCTATCAATATTCCAAATTCAATTGAAATCGAAAGATAATACATTTAAAGTAAATTTAACTTTATCAGAACAATCGAAGATTCTATTAATAAAACGATTCTTTCAAATAGAATTCCACGTGAAATAACCTCCTCCAAATTTCACAGCTCATTATGTACCATAGGAATGCAGTAATATCTTCGCTAGGATCCTTTTGCAACGACGTCAGTATTCATTCTTTCCTCTTCGGTCTGGTCGCAGCCATTTCAGCCACGGGATGTCCTTAAAAGAATTTGATATCGAATTCTTCCCTTCGGCGGCTGCCACCAGTTGAGGGAACTCTGCTTTCCAGAGGGGTACAGAGGGGAAATGGGAAACAGCGGTGAAGATGGAGGCGAGTGCATTATCTGAAGGTTGAACGGAATCCAGCCGTGCTCCTGCCGGAGAGGGTTGGTTTCTACATCGACAGGAACGCCAGGCTTGGCTCATCGAGATTTTACCATCGGTACTACGGAATATCGCTAGATAATAACATTTTTATCCCGATTTTAATATGCGATTTCATTTTTTTGTTTCCAAAATCACTGAATTTTGAAATTCCGAATCGCAAATTTCTCGATATTAATCATTCATTGAGTGGAAATTTTTTTTTTTTGATTCTTTTGCTCATTCTAATCTTTTGTCATTTAATCATTTGTTAAATGATATCACTTCTTAAATTCTAGAATTTGAAGTAGTTATTTGTTCTCTGAGAATGATTACAGATATTCAATGATTATTGTATCGTTATTCCTGTTTTTAATTAATTTTCTTATCATATTTCTGTTTTGTTTTGTTATAATTATACTTTATTTGACTAGTACTCTGAAAAGAATGTATTATTTTATTGATTGATTAATTTCAACGGATTATATATTTATAAAAATAAATATGCATATTTATTGAAATTGATGTATTTTATAGATAAAATTAATATTGTATATCAAGTAAGCAAAGATTATTCTTCTTATTTTTATGTCTTGAAATTTCTCATTAATCACATATTCTATTTTTATATAATTTTATATAATTTAATTGTTATAATTAATTTTTTATTTTTTATAAAAAGATTATTTAAAATAATATGATAGTTTTAATATAATAAATTAAAAAATACAACAAATTTTATAAATAAATTTATAAAAATTATAGTTGTTATATAATCTATATATTACTAGGTATTTTTTTTAGTTCTTTAGAAGTTTTGTCAGATTACAATTTATATAGTGAAAAAATTTTGGTATATTGTATATATTTCAGACTATATTTTATAAGTTGTAATTTTATAAATTGCTTCTATTATATTCTATTATATTATTGCTTTTGACAAGTCATAATATATTTAATATAGATCTTATAATAATAATTTTCTACTCTCTTATAACAATCAATTCTATCATAGATATATAAATTTGTAATCTAACTTAATTATATTATATATAAATTATATTATAATAATATTATGAAAATAAAAAAGTATATTTTCATTTAAATAAAATTTCAATTAATTTCATTAAAAACAATAAAAAATCTGAAATCCATTATTTCGATCGATGAAAAGTCTAAATAATATATTTAGTAATCTTTTATTGACATTCAAATAATAAACAAAAAATAATAAATAATTATAATTAAAAAAATATAATGAAAATAAATAGATAAGTTTCATATAAATAATTAATTTTGGCAAAAATAATATAAAATCAGTAAATTTAGTATAAATATATATAGTATAAATATTAAAACGTTCAAATTTGTACCCATATCTCATAGACTTTGATCTTATTTATTTCTCTCAAATCCTATTCTCTTTCACATTCGTAGTTATTAAGCAATTCCATATTTATTGCAGTAAGAATTCACGCAATTGATATTTCCTCGACGCTATTACGTTTCTCCTGAAAAATATTAGAACCTCCTCGTGATTGATTATCCAATTACGTAATTACACGCTCGACGCCCGTTGTTAACCAACCTCCACCGGAAGGATTCCTTCATCTTTCCGGCAACAACCACCGGAAGAATGAAAAGAATAAAATATAGTCGATAAATCTTACCACGGTTTCTTCGATAATAATCGCTAAACAAGAAACCATATCGAAACTGCCATATCGCATTACGCCATAAACCGTGCTACGATGAGTCGCCTAAAGTTCTCTCATAAAACGATGGGGATAATCTCGAGACCATCATGCGTCATCCCGTCATGCGTATTCGCGATGTTTAACGGCGACGATTAATTAAATTGAATAATTGCGTACATAAACGTTAATCTATATTAGATCTGTGCTGGGATCAATTAAATCGCAAGTAAATATTGACAAATTAAATTCGAATTCTTTATAAATATTTTTAAAGTAAAAAAATAATAAATATTTTTAAAAATATTTTAAAAGTAATACTTTTAAATAGATTTGAATTTAATGCAACAAATTCTAATTCTCTACAAATTCAAAAGTAAAAAAGTAAAATAAAAAATGTAAGTAAAATCAAATATATTTCGTTAAATGATGATTTGATGAATATATAATAATGTATAATAGGCTAAAGTTTTAAGAAATATGTGAAAAATATTTTATTTATTTATTGTATTCATAAATAAAATTTTATTGTATAACAATACAAATTTTATATAATAACAATAATAACAATAATGAGTTTCTTAATAATAGAAATAAAATTTTAAAAATAAATTAATTAATATATTATTTATTAATAAATTATTGTATAAAAATTTTCAATACCAATAATATAATGTATACTAATGTACTTTCAACATGTTTCAACATCATAATCTGTTTATTACTTATAGAAGATTTGATTTATTTTAATATTTGTAATGAAATATTTATGTAAATTTTCGAAATTTGCAAATATTCATTTTGATATTCGAAATCTAAAACTCTATTCGTCTGTTTCTATATATGTTAAAGTCAACATTAATCACATTTCTTTAATAAGAAAAATGTTTTATGTTATTTATTATCAAATTCATCCATCTAATATTTATTAAATAATTCATCAAAAATTTCTTATTGCATGATTCGTTTTCATCAATTTCTTCAATAAAAATATATTTTTTTAAATTTACTTTTAAAGTTTTATTTATTTATTGATCTAATTCGAAATTGAGAATCTATTATTTCTTTTTTTTATTAATTTTTATATAAAAATATAATAAAAGTTGATTCTATATTCATTTAATTTGATATTCATTTATTCTTCGAAAATTGATTAATGATAAATACTTAGATTTCATTATATTTTTATTAATATTTATTTAATATTAATTATATTTAATATTAATATTAAAACATTATATTCATTATATTTTATTTAATTATCGAAACGAATCGTTATTAATATTTTTATATTAAAATTCAATTCTATAAAATAAATTTTTTAAATTCAGTTTAATTTAAATTCATAAATATTGAATTTGATTCTATTGATCATCATTATTGATCTCTTGCGTTTTCATGCAATACATATATCGATTTATTTATGATTCGCGTTTCTATTGCACCGCGGACAGTTGCGGTCAAACACGCTATCGAACGATCATCGAAAGTACCTGAGATACGAAATACACCACCGTAAAATCGTTTATGGGAATGATAAGATTTGTCTCCCTCGATAAAACTTTGGCATTAAATCTCTAGTTTATAATATTATTTCTGATAAAAAATAGAAATGTTAATCTACTCAATATATTGAAGATGACGCTACTTTAAAAATTAATTTTACAGGAATCTATTATTAATTCTATATCTGTAAATCTGAAAGATTAGAGATTTATTTCATTATTAGGAATTTTCGTTTTGATCATATTATTTGATAAATTTGATTTTTTTTCGATTTCGTAATTTTCAAGTAATTGTTAATGTTGTTTATAAATTTTATAGATTTTAATGTTATTATAGATTTTATTAAATTTATTAAATATATATTTTTTTCCACAATCCATGTCTAGTTTTTGAAAAAAATCAATTTTAAAACAAAATGCAAATTTTCAACTTGCTTTCTAAAAATATTTTGTTTTTATAATAGTTATTCGGTTACTTTTGACATAAAATTCTGTTAAATAACTTTCACGAATAAAATAAGACATTTGATTACGTTATATAAATATTTGATCATTATTTAAATATATTTATATGTTTATGATCTAATAATTATTTATATTATTTTATATGAAAAATTCTACAGAATCATTTTGTATCAAGAACAATTCATAACTATTTTTATGAAAGTCAAAAATTGAAAATTTGCATTTTTTTTTAATTTGATTTTTTAAAAACTGTGAAGATTTTGAAAAAATATTTGCAAATTCATATTCAGTATATTGAAATCTATAAAAAATTTAAACTTATTTAAGGTTACAAAATGAAATATGTAATATATTAAATAATATTATTTTCTAAAATGCGAATATTGATAATTGGAGCGTCTGAGTATTCGAAAATGACGCATAAAATGTTTCAGCATTAATAAACACAAAAGGGAAATATTTAATCTTCTTTCTTACATCTTTATTTTCGTTCAAGTTTATACAGCGTTCATTGAGATTTACGAGAATGTGCGATTCATGATTAAGTTATCGCACGAGATCTGTGAATAAGTATCAAAACAAGCCCTTAAAGTATACCACAATAATTATGTAATATTATAATATATATTATAACAAAAAAAATTTTATTTTGAAAGAGAATAACAAGATTTGAACTTCGCGTGAATTCGATTATCGATAATCGAATTCGAATAATAAGTAACGAATAATAGTTGTATGATTGCTCGAGAATTGAAATCTAAGTCGAGTATATATAAAATAATAAAATCGAAATTTAATATCGATTTGGTTTTATCAAACTTTGAAATTTTTTTCTTATTAAATATAGAAAAAAATCAAATAATGAAAAATAAAAAGAATCAAAAATTAAATCATATTGATGAAACGTTAATAATAGGAATAATAATGGGAATACTGGACATTTTCGCCGTCTGGACAGACATTTCGTAAAATTATTCAAATTATTACAAATTAATCTATCAATAATCAATAATAAGCAAAATTTAATAATTGAAGTTATGAATAAATTTATTTTAAGTTCAATAAATTATTTTAATAATTTATTGTTCAAAATAATAATCGTAAATAATTGTAATGCTAAATGACTGAGGTTATATGAAAAGAGAATTAATTATAATAATTGAGAATAAATATTATTCGAGCATTTTAATAAATAATTATTTAAACCAACTTGATTCAAAATTTTTAACTAGTTACTTTTTCAGCTAATTAATACCCAACTCTGCCATCAATCGTATATAGTTTCCTTTTACGATAGAAATAAAAAAATTAGATAAAAGAAGAGATGAGAAAAATTGGCTTAAGTGCAGTTAATTATAAATATAATCAAATTAGCACAAACGATTATGAATATGGAGGTAATCGTATGTGAACACGTGTACAACGGGCCATAATGATGGTGTTACGTGCATGTAGATAATGAAGTTTCGTAATTAACCAAGTAAATTAAACGATGGTTTTGGTAAACGCATACGTGAAAATAGAATAGTAATATTCTACATCATTAATTGCTCATCAAATAGTGCGTCTATGTTAAATTACATCGACCATTATTAGCATCGAGAGTTATTTAATAGTGCGCTTTTTAATTGAGTGATACGTTTAAATGTGGATATATTCATAAATTATTTCTTCAAATATAGAACAAGAAATAATAAAGCAAGTAATGTAATATTTTTATTCGAAAACTTGATCGAAACATTTTTTTCATATGTTGCATTTTTTTCAATATAAAATCTTATTTCATATGTAAGATATGTATCATATATGTAAATTAGAATTTGACATTAGCCCATTTAAAAAGTAATTAAGTAAAAATTTCGAATAAAATTACTTTAAGTAATTATTTATTAAAATGTTTGAATAACATTTATTCGTTATTATTGATTCGCTTTTCGTATAATCTCGATCGGCATTATAATTATTTGCGATTATTATTATGTTTTATATATTGTTATTTATATATATATATATTGCTATTTATATATTATTGTTATATTTTGAACAATAAATTATTGAAATAACTATATATAAATAATTATAATATTAATTATAAAATATACATTTAAATATTCAAAAAAATATTAATGATCTGATTAGCATAATATATAATTACTTAATGAATAAAATATATAAATAATAGTCTAAAAGATATTAAATAGTAAATTTTTAGATTTACTTTTTTATTTTAAATACAAAATTATAGCTTAGATTGCATCTTAGATTTGTATAAAAATTATAATATTTGCTCGCAATTTTGTCTCACTAGCAATATGTGTTAGTGTACAACAAAATAATTGATAAACTAATAATAATAAGATTATAGGAGGAAAGAAATAATATTAAAAATTATTTTATTCTCTATCTATTATATAATTAAATACTCTAATTTAAATTTTAATAATTTAAATAATTAAAGATAATTTCTCATTTATCACATAATATTTCTCTTAATATAAATATAAAATTTTTGTTAAGATAATTTTTGCTCGTAACCTTGAGATAAAAACCAAGAAAATGTTTAAACAAAAATTGTTCAACACGGCAACAATCCAATATTTTAAAAATTAACATCATTATGCATTTTTTCTCTAATAACTTTTTACTATCGATTATTATTATCGATTTACAAATGATCTTAATTAATCTCGATCCCGGTTTTCGAGTGGTAAACATTTCTACTATCATGATGAATCATCTGGTAATGAATTTAACTTCTCGTCAACTGACTTCTTGCTCGTGCACCGCCCTTCTCGGTTTTTGATGTTTGCCAGAGAACTCGACGATGCAACTTCACTATCGGATCAGCTTACATTTAACACGACACGAGCATTACGCCAATATTAAAAGTATACATCAAACGCGTGTAATATATATCATATGGTTCTACGCGGCATGATCTTTATTTGCTCTCCGAGTTTTTTGACTCGGGACGAATCAAAGGGAACGACTTCGCTAAATCCGAACTACACTTCAAACGAAATTAAACTAGACATGTCATAGTCTTGTTTTCTCTTGTTATATCGAGCTCGGTTAAGTTTGGAATGTTGTTGAAAGATATAGCATTATAAAATTAAATCAAGTATTGAATCTGATGATAAATCATTGAGTTTTTTTATAGTATGGTTTTATTAGGTTTTTTTGTGAGATATATATTGAATTTTATTCAATTAATATACGTTAATCTTATGGAGCATTTTAAGAATTATTTTCTTTTTAATGTTTACTTTTTCTTATTTATTTTTTTATGTTTTATTTTTTAAATAATTTATACAAAAGTGAGAAATATTAAATATTCAATATATTTTGTTATATATATTTTTTTTATATGAACTATTGAAGAGTTTTATGTTCTTTAAATAAAAATTCATAATAATTGAATATATATGATTTGAATAATAATCAAGTACAATTTTATTATATATTTATTTCTTCTCATTAATTTCATATAATTGATGATTTGTTTACTTTATTATACCTATCATATATCATATGATACATTTAATATATTTCTTCATATGAATAAAATTATAAAAATATTTATTTATTTATGCATTTTTATTATTTTTTTAACATTTTTGAAATTTTTTTAGAAACGATTTTTATTTTCTGATATAAAAAAATATTCTTTGATTCCATTATAATTTCTTTATTTTAGAATTTTTATGTAATTATTTTAGCAAAAAATTTTAAAATATATAATTAGATAGTGCACATAATATAGTATATATATGTATATATATACATATA
>NW_006264076.1:196727-198021 GCF_000469605.1 Apis dorsata
CTTTTTCTCTTAATGAAATAATATTTTTTACATTAAGTTATATATTTCATTTTTAGTATCAAATTTTTATAATTATATAATTATATAAACTATTAAATAAAATTTAATATATTTAAATCAAATTAATTACCATAAAGATATCTAATATTACACAAATTATCATAAAGATTGATGTAATATTATGTAATATTATACAAATAATATTTTCTGTAGACATTATAATTTAAATTCACTTAAATATATAATTATACTTAATATCATTTTCATTCAAAAAAAACTCGATAATATCATAAAAATAATTAAATAATTTAATTATTCTTTTTTATTTTCAATAAGATTTCAAAATTTTTAATATTATGTTGATACATCAAATGTTTATCAAAGATGATTACGATGTAATAAGTGATTACGATCATCTATACTTAAAGTTATATACGAAGTTGCGATCAGAATCGAACGCAGGACTTTTCTAAGATGTGTCCATAAAAACTTTATGGATTAAAGAGATGCCCGTTCATGATTCGTGGCAATCATGCATACTGCTACGTATATGGAAGAGATTGCAGATCGATAATAAAAATAATGAGATCGTGGCGCGGAATGGCAATCATTAGATGGGAACTTTCGATTTGCGATAAAAGCTCCGAATATAAATCATTAGTTACATTCGATTTGCTTTTTCTAGTCTGGGTTCAATTTAGTTGATAAAAAATGCTTTGAGGTTAGATCAATGATTCTTGTAACTCGATCGAATGTAAAATAGTTTTAACGATGTTTGCTTTGTGTAAGCAAACATTTAGTTGTCGAGACACATGGATAAAAATTTAATTAATTAAATGAATAAAGATAAGCAAATACGCTCGTAATTAATGTTTCAAACTGATTATTTACACTATATCGCTTCTTCTTGTTTAGATTTCTTATATATCGATATAAAACTTGATCAGCATGTTTCAGATGGTTTTATCTTAATTTGTTTTGTTCTTGTAATTACTTTGTTATTAGCGCAGAATTATGGAGGAACTAAGCATATTAATTATTTTGTAGAAAACATTTCTTTGATGTATCATATATATTGTAAGAAATTAATTATATTCAGGTATTTTAATTATTTTTAAAAGTTTTTATTTTATAACTAGTATTTAATATGTTTAAATATAAAAATTATATTACATAAACTAATTTTTTATTATTTTAAAAGAAAAATTAATAATTTTATCCGTTATATATGTATATACATATATTTATATATGTATAACAATATAATTATATACATATATTTATATATGTATAA
>NW_006264076.1:198451-199594 GCF_000469605.1 Apis dorsata
AATTATGTATTTCTATAACAAAATAAAAATTTTCAAGTAATAATAATAAGTTTTCAATAAATAATAATAATTTTAATATCATTTATTGTTTAATATGATCCATCTATTTAATATTAAAAATAATATATTATTTTTAATTTGAAAATAATTTGTAACTTTAATATAATAAGGCACGATAAGGCACTGGATAATAATTTTCTTTGAAAATTAACTAATTTCATATAATTTAGTAACGAAACGAGAGTGACCTCTACAATATCATTAACTTCATGGCAATTTATGGAAATAACTTCGTGTAACGTGCAAAATAAGAGACAAAAAGAAAATTATCGTAACTGACTAATCGTAACACACAGAATGAAATATAGGTATATAAGCATTAAAACAGCATCCGGATTACGAGGACATAATTTTCACACATTGAAAATTTCTGAACACGAAAATATTAGAGAAAATAATAATAAAATAGTGACCCGATAACGTGGTCGTCGCGCGGGAAAATTAAAGTGTCGCTTTATTATGATGAAATACTAATATATGGGAATGGCGAGCGTGTCGACTAAAAACGATACAATTTGATGCCAACAATTAATTCGCGTTCCAGGAATGTCGTCGTCAGATAAAACGACTTCCTCGTACTCGCGTAAGGCGCAACAAGTGAAGGGGAGATTCCACAACGTTCCAGTGACACGTAACACATATATACATACATACGAATTTCGCCCTCTTGTTTTTTGTCATACACGAAGAAATTGCAACACTATGAATGAATCATTGGTATTTTTCTTTATTCAAAATCGACTGGACTAGAACTGAGGAATTCGCGATTGATTTATGCGTAAATTTTATCGGTGTCCAAACAACTCATGGTAGTCGTTTCTAAATTCGGTTTAATGCATGAACGAACATCGGATGATATTTTAATATTTCGAATCGTTGTTTTACACTTATTTTTTTGGACTTCTTGTAAAATTTGCGGACTCTTTATCAAGAAAAAATTAAAATGTAAAATTTTAAAATTATGAAAATGGTAGAATTTTGTCGATTTATATTGATTTGTGAATTGAGTTGTGAATTTTTTATATAAATGATCTTTTGATATTGATAAATTTCTAGTGAATTTAAAATATAAAAATACAGAAT
>NW_006264076.1:200026-202576 GCF_000469605.1 Apis dorsata
TTTTTTTGATTATATTAAATGCAAAAAATACAAAAATAGAAAGAGAATATTAGTTTTTAGAAAATATTTAGAGAAGAATTAGTTTAAAATTGAAAATGAATAAAAATAAAATTGAATAAAACTGAAACAAGAATGAATCGTTACATTATTTCTTTGTTATTAAACAATGTTATATTATTTAACATCTAAGAAAAATTTTAATTGTAATCTGATATCATTCTAAAAATTTTATTCAAAAAGTAAAATGGAATTTACACTTTGGCTAATGTAAAGAATAATATTCGTCTTCTCGATGAAAATAATTTTTAACATCTTATGATATTATTTTCCATCCCGATCCAGACACTAAAGAAATGGTTGGCTGTTCGAGGATGGACAGATTGCGGGACGGTCTGCTTTATATCGAAAGAGAGATCGGCGCATACGGAGGTCGCAGGTGTTCCATACGAGGCAAGCTAAAAGCCGGTTTCGAACAAATTACCTTTATATCCCGGCTGTCGCGGATCTCGTCGTCGATAGGCGTCGTACCCCTAACGAAATTTGTGGACTCGGCCGGTGACCACTATTGAAAGAGTAGATCCGATTGTCTGTTAGGGATAAACGTTTTCAAATATATTCAGTTTGGGGACAGATGTTTCTTATTTCAAAGAAAATATGTCGTTAGCCAGAGTGTGTTAAATTGAGATTATATGGATTCAACTTGTCTGGTTATATCGCGAATTGACGTGGAAATTGTGATAACCTTCTTTAAATGTCTCGCCATTGACCGAAACAAAGTTAATTGGACAGTACGTATCTCGTTACCCGTTTAACCCTTTTGACATACGACCATGTCTAACTATAATATTGCCAGCTCAAGTTATACACGTTAATATTTCAAAGCTATGTACAACTATGAATATGTACAGTTAGTTGCAAAAATTTTTTTAAATAGATTTTTTTAAATCTTAAGTTGTAACAAATTATTTTATAATTAATTAGTAATTATTACAAGTTCTATTATTAAAATAAACAATAATTTATATAAAATAATAATTCTATGTAAATAAATATATATATATTATATATATATTATATAAATATATATTATAGAGCAATTTTTTAAAAGTTTTAATATTTTTTTATTCTTTTTTTTTTTTAATATATTAAATATAAGTTTATAATGGTATACAATATAAGTTTATAATGGTATATAAGATATTTAAAAAATTAAAATTTTTTAATTATTTTTTGAAAAGTAAAATTTTCAATTATAAAATGTTATATTCTTCAATTATAAAATTTTAATATTCTAGTATTTTAAAAAGATAAAAAATATTCTCAGGCGAAATTGTATCTAAAAAATGAGAAAATGATAAAATTTTAAGAGATGCTTTCATGTATTCAAAAAATTTTTCTATCGAAAAATTATTTCATTTATATTATGCTGTATGTGCACATTAAAACCAAGATTTTTGTATTGAGATAATATATATGTATATAATATATATGTATGTATATGTATGTATATGTATGTATCTGTAATAATAATATATGAACTTTCCTACGTATATATTTCTTGTGAGATAATATATATGTATATATATATATTTGTAATAATAATATATGAACTTTTATAACTGACTATATGTACATAAAGTATGCCAGACTTTAACTTCTAGATGATGAATTAAACAACACATCATTGCAAAGCGAAGTTCAACTTATATGAATGAACATAGTCTATGTACATTACCTAGAATAAACTTTGAAGAATTTTCTATTTCTGACATGCTTACGCGTATTTAAAAACAATAAGTTCTTGAAATCTTTACTTTGTAAAAAAACTAGAATAAAATATAAAATATATAAAATAAATTATATAAAATATATAAAACTAATATATAAAACTAAGATATCTATACATACAAATTTAAAATCCTTGTTTAAGTATATATACCGTCATTTATTTATTACAAGCCAAAAATATTGATTTAAAACGTTATCCACTATCCACCGCCGAAACCCAAAACCCGAAACCCACCGCAACTACTAATATGAGGAGAAATGTTTTTCCATTTTTATTTTTCCATTTCTTTCATCCTTGCGCGTTTCACGGTAGCCACGAAGAATCACTCCCTACCGGGCATCGTCAGAGCGGAGGTTTACACATGACTACATCCACGGATCCGGAAACTGGAGATTGTAGACTGGAGCAAACACGCGCGAGCACACTTCTATCCTCGTATAAATATTCCTGCTCGCCACGTATATACACAGGAACCTCACATAGAGGCAAAACTACACATCAGCCCGTACGACAAACGTAATCTATCGTATATGTGTGTGTTTATATGTGTGCGTTTAGCAGGTCGTAAGGGGTTATCGTAGGTTGAAGGGTTCGCGAGGAGGCGGCTCGAAAGCGAGAGGGACATCAAAGCGAGATTGCCCATGTAAACCTTCGAGCAACAAAGTCGATTCCTCTCTCCTTGTCGCTCTTATTTTGCTAAGTTGTCCTATCCGCTGTTTGCGATTAAAATTCTCTCTCTCTCTCTCTCTCTCTCTCTCTCT
>NW_006264077.1:0-4171 GCF_000469605.1 Apis dorsata
TTTTTTATTAATTTTATTCTCTAATTCTTTTCTTTTATTCACAAATTTATACATTATATTATGTATTATATTATATTATACATTATATTATATATTATATATAATACATACATATTTTTCAAAATATACATATTTTATTAATAATAAACATCTAATAGATAATATAAATTTTCAAATGTAATTCATTTTAATTTAGATCCTAATTTAGATTTTAATAATTTAATAATATTCTAATTTATATATCTTAAAATGAAATATATTCATTAAATTATATATACCATTTACTACAAATATAAGTTTGTATTTAATATATTATAATTATTGATTTTAAGAAAATTTAACATTTCTGCAAAATTCGATTAATATTATTCGATTATACTATTCGATTAATATTATTATCGATTATTATTCGACTAATATTTATATAAAAATTAATTAATTTAAATTTATAAAAACTCTATAATTTTAATAATAATTATCATTTTTAATAATCGTTCATAATATATATCATATTATTAGAAATAATCTTTATTTTTTTATTGAATTAAAAATTCTTATTACTTTTTTTTTCTATAATTTTTTACAGTGATCTCTATACACTATATATGAAATTTAAATTTTTAAGTTTAATTTGTAAATAAGTTTGAAAAAAATCTGTTTAAATTGTCATGTATATAATATAATATATGATAAAAATAAAATAAAAATAAATCGTTATTTTTCAATATATATCGTTTTTTTCAAAATAAAAATTTTCATGATAATATATACAATATATTGTAAATCATATACATATATGTATATACAGTATTATAAATTAATCATTACTTGATCTATTATTATACTTATTACAATTACATAATATATCATATACAAATTATCATTATTTTTGCAATCACAATAATCATCACTAGTTTTCTCTGGACTTGATCAGATGATAATAGAATCCGATAAGATTATCGATCGAGAACACACAGACGAGACTGGTTGAAACGAGGTGGTAAGCAAGGACGTTTTGGCTTCGAATTTCACCACGACAGTTCGAGAAGAAAAAAGGAGGTTGCGAGACAGGAGGATCAGGGTCATATCATGTTTACATACCTCGTATATGTAACATACGATCAATCGAATTCTACGTACACATGACAAATTTACTACTACTTTCTTTTATATTTAATATTTAGTTTCCATAATTAATACAATTTAATATGCATGTCATTTAATCGATCTCTGTTTATTTAAAAAGTTTACGATTATTTTATTTCTTTCATTTTAATTAATTTAATGATATTATTTATTATCTCAATGGTTAATTGTGTAAATATTATAATTATATATTTGATGAAATTTTATGTATTGAAAATTATGCATAAATACAACAAATAGTTTTTGATTGCTTTTTTGTCACGTTCATTATTCTAATTGAACAAATTGTATTTTATTGTATTTCTTGAATAAAAAATTCAATAAAATATTTGTTTTATCGTGAAGTAAAAAAAATTTGTATATATATAATTATCTATTTGATATAACATTATTATTAATAAACAAAACAACAAAAAATAAAAAACAATTAAATTGAATGATTTATTATTTTAAAATTTTTAACTTTGTAACTTAAAAATTTTCAACTATATTTATTTAAATCATATTAATTTATTTAAACTTTATTTAATTTAAAATTCTTTTTTTTTTATATAAATGAATTATTAAAAGTTTTAATAATGACAATAAAAAAACTTAAATTTATTATAGTTATATAATTTTTTTTAATCAAATTATAATATAATATATATATAAAATATATTTCTTGTATAAAATAATTATTATTTATTTATTTTCCTAATTTTCTTTTTTTCCTTATAAAAACAAAAAAATTTATTAAAAGTGCATAAATTGAATTTTAATTTGTTTTATTACATTATATTAATTTAATTTATTAACATTATATTAATAAATTTCGATCAATTTTATTCTTTTAATTCGAAATTTCAAATTTACAAGAATTCAAATTTATAAGAAAAAATTTATAATTTAACCAATTACAAAAATTTGAATGTAGATATTTCGATTCATAATCCTATATTTCTAATATTTCTATTCATAATCTTATTATAATCTTTTCTTAAACCAAAGTTCTTATTATAATGAATATTCTGAATACTTAAATAATAAAAGTTCTAATTTTAATTAGTAAATAACAATTTTTATTTTCTGATAAAATGAAACTAGTCATAAATTTTCTAAGTTTTTAATTTTAATCTAAAAAGAAAGAATAGCATAAAGAAGAATAATTAACTTTTAAAATTATTTAAGTATTGTTTATTGTTAATTCATTCTATATAAATAATTTATTGATTAATATAAAAGTAATTAATTGTAATTTAAATTATGAGATGAAATTTTAGCACGAAACTTGATCTTGAGAACAAAGTTAAAACGAATATTTCGTGTTTGATGAAGATCTTGAAATTGGAGGTAAGCTCAGTAAGATCAGGAATCGGGGATTCCATGGAGATCGGGGTCGAGGAGGGGCCAAGTTGATTCTTAAATCATCGGACCAGGGTCGTACTTGTCGTTTTCAAGCAACAAGCTGCCTCGAGATTCCAGTCTTTCTTTCCCTTTTTATCTTCTCTTTCATTACTTTATCCCACTCGTTGTCGAGCAGCTGTATATACCGTTGACAAGAGTCAGAAATAGCCCTGAACGACTTGGTCCAACCGATAGATTCTTGTTCAAAAGATAGCCACCAGTAACATACCATTACAAAGGGAAAGAGAAAGGGTTATTTAAAAGTTATATATTGCATTATTTAAAAATTAAAATATTATTATATGATATTTTTGTGATATTAATTTTATGATAGATAATGATTTAATTATAAGATTATTTTTTTAAAATTAAATAAACTGATTGTAAAATAATAAATTAATTTTAAGTTAAAAATTATTGATAGAAAATAAAAAAAACAATTCCATTTATTTCAATTTTATTTATTAGAATGAAATCGATTTACATATATCAATATAAACTTCTATTATTTGAACGAGAAATTGTAGGTAATCGATAGAATCAAGTGAACTTCTTAAGTTAGTTATGTAAACTGCTTGTCTTCTGACAAGTTAAGATTAACGAAGTTCTCTACTTTCAATAATAAGTAAATGGAAGAAAAATGTTGTATAAAATCATTTTATTAGAGTTTTCTAATCAATTATTATTCTTTCTATTAATGGAACAATCGATTATCAGAACGTCAATTAAAGGTAAATTCGATTGTCAGAACTTCGATGAACAGAAGATTATTAATTCGATTATTGTATATTATTTGAACATTGTTATCTAATTATAATATATTTTATACAAGAAGTAAGGAAAATCTTGTTCTAAGAATTATATCTTCATTTTGATTATGTTTCTTTCTTTTAATCATTATTCATCATTTTATTTTAATTATGATATTTTTGGATTATTAAAATTTAGATTACATTTTTATTGGCGATATTTGTATTTTTTATATATATCATAATGTTGATAAAACGAGAGCGTGTTGTCTTATCGCTACAAATGAAATGTGAAATTATTAATTGATTAGAATACAGTGGAATTATAATTAAATTGACTGATGAATATTAATTATATAATAATATAATTAATAAATCAACTATTTATGATACAAGACAAAAAAGATAAAAAATTAGAGAAATATATGGAAAATTTATTAAGCAAAAAAATTTTAAAAAATATGAAATTTTCAAATTTTTTAATATATGTTTAGATAAAGTATTTAAATATTATAATATTATAATAAAAAAAGATCCATTTTCCAAGATTGGAAAAATAAATAATGAAAATTATTAAATTTTGATTCAAAAATTTTTATATTTGTTAGAAGTTTATTATTTGTCAAAACATATATATAATATATTTTACAATAAATGACTTTTCAAAATAGAAAAATAATATTATTTGATTATTTGAATAATTGTTTTAGTTCTGATAATTAAAGTTTTTTACAAATACTATGTTAAATATTTATATTTTATTATATTATTATTGTAAGTATATAATTAAAGTGATTTTTATTAAAAAATACTAGCATATATTCACTATTTATATTTCACATATCATAATTCATATTATAATAATATATTATATATATAATAATATATAA
>NW_006264077.1:4376-14169 GCF_000469605.1 Apis dorsata
ATAATTTAAAAATTATTTAAAACACAATTTATTTTAGTTAATTCAATAATCTTCATTTGAATAATCAAAATTTTTTATTTTTTATCTTTTATTTTTTATCTTTTATAAAAATATTGAAAATTGTTATAAAATAAATCAGAAAGAAGCAAAATTTCTCATGCAAAAGATAATCGAAAATAATTTTTTATACAAAGCTTTTTGAAAAAATCGATTTATAATATAATTAGTTAGTACATAAGAAATTTTTAAATTCGATTTTCTTTGAAATTAAAAAATGTTATATCCTTTACTTATAAATATTTAAAACAACATTTTATTGATTATTCATTTATAATATAATTTATATAGATATAATATTGTCATTGCATATACATTATATAGTTTGATATTTAATAATAATCTTATATTTGATACAACTTACAGCTAATATCTATTTTTACTTCAAATAATTAATTATTAAATAGTAGAATAAAATATTGAATAATTTTTATTATTCAGAATGCAGCTAAATAACAATAATTATTGCAGTCATTCAAAATTATCATTAAGATTATCTTGAATTGTAATAAACAATCTTTTTTTATAAATATTTTTTATAAAATTTTTTTTTATAAGTAGAATTTATAGTAATATTTATAGTAATTATTATAGTAGAATTTTTAGTAATTACACTTTAATCTATAATTATTTCTTTAAAACAAAAAATGTAATAAATGAAAAATTATTATTATTTCATAAAATATAAATGCAATTAAATTAATTTATGAATTGTTTCTGGAAAATTCAAATATATAAAAAGTATATATTATGATTATATATATTTATAAATATATTTGAAGATTTTATTTAAGTTTCATTTTTTTAAATATATACAAATTTCAATTTATATAAATATTCGTAATCTATTCATAATTAATTAAAAATTTTAGTTTATTTTATTTTCATTTAATTTATAATAAAAAATATTTGTTGTTTTATAATAGCACAGTAATTTCGGTGAAATGGATTTTTGTCTTAAAAATAATGTCTATTAGTTAGAGAAAATGTAAAAATTTTTTGCTATAATAGTATATTATTGATAGTATATCGATAATATATGATGAATTTACAATATTACAATTATAATATTTTTTTTAAAAACAAATATATAAAAATTGTAACAATGGTCTAATTTATCAAATATCATAATTCAATTACTATATGTACTATGTGAATTAGTGCTATCGTAGATAATGTATGTATATTTTCAATATTACAACCAACGCTACTAATTGTTTTTAGTAAGAATTAATCTGCTCCCCTCTACAATTTCCTTTTACGTCATAAGTTATTCCTATTTATTCTCTACTGTATAATATGTCATATCGGTTCTTTATACATATATATACATATTATATATATAAGTATATAATATCGTTATATTGTTTCCGTTTCTGCTCATATAGCAATTACATAACAAAAATATCTCTCATAAAGGAATGACGTCACATTACTCCAACTTCTATTTTACACCTATATATGATTGCTCCCACTTTCTTATGTATTTACATAATATGAAACTCTATTTATCTGTAATATCATAATATCATTAACTATATTATTGTTCGCTTCTGAAAGAAATTTTGCGGAATCTGAAATAGGGATCTGATCAAGATTTGATTGAAAATAAATACCTATTCTCAAATGTATTTTTTGATTTTTACCATATTATTTATCAACATACATATTGATTTGATTGAATGATTGTAAATTATACATTAATTATAATATATACAATAATTTAATATTACAATAATAAGATCTACTGAACAAAATGCATCTCAATTTCATAAATAAAAATAATTATGTCTTATTTATACAATTAAAATAGAATCTTTATTATTATAGAATTTTATTTTCTTATTATATATTTTATTCACGATTTTGAATATTTAAGAGAATTTTTCGATTATTAAATAATCAGAAGAAATTAAATGCATGATCTTCAAGAGAGTTGAAAGAAGAGATGGTCCAATAAAAAATTTCTCTTGTCCCTCTATCATCTTTCGAATCATCTTTCTTTTCAGAAGTAAACAATATTTTTTTCTTTAATTCCTTCAATTTGTAATATTATATAATAAATATTAATCATAAATTATCCGATTATATGTTTCTTTTTATTGCATTATAATTCTACACGTTCATATTAATTTCAATTTGATTTGTTATTGCTTTTTTCATAGTAAGATTTTTCATATTTCCTAATTAAAAAATAACGATTCAAGTATTTTATTATCAAAGATTATAATTTCAGTCGCTCAAAAGTTGTTATATATTTTATACATATATTTTATTATTTTATTTTTCAGATTCGAAAAATCTAAAAGAAAAATCTGAAGTTTTCTATGAATAAATATTACTAATAACTAATAATTACTAATGTGATGAATTCTATGGAATATTCAAGATTAATTGAAATTAAAATATTTTAAGCCTATCACAATTTATGAAAAAATAATTTTTTGATCGATTATATTATTATTAGTAGTTTGCTATTGCGATATGTTTATATTAACACATTTATAAAAATCTTATATATTTACATACATGAAAATATATATAAATGAAATTTTATATAATAAAATCGAAAATTTTGCAACTTCATCCAGAATTCAATAGTATAATAAATTTAATAAAAATTTTTTGCAAATAACTCGAAAATTAAAGTCCAAATTAATCATATGTAAAGGAAAAGATTGTTCAAAATAAACCTTCTTATTTATTAAAATGTCGATGAATTAATTAACAGATTAAAAGATATAAAAAATGATAATATCTATTTTTATTATTAGTTTATTAGTATGTTATGAACAAAATCAAAATGAAATCTTAATATTTCAATTATTAATATTAATATTAATAATTGATTTAATATTTCAAATATTTTCAGAAGATTTAAAAAAAAAAAATTTTAACGTTGAAGAATTAAATTATATTATCTATATTTTATAAAATATATAGAAAATATTTTTTTTTCTCTCTTAATTTTTTTTCAAGGAATAAATAGAAAGAAACATTAATAGGCAACTTTAAAACGTCCTTGCTTGTAATGAAATAAAATTGAAAATGTCGAAAGGTTGTTCTCACATGTGAATGAATTGTCTTTGAAGTCGTAACCGCGACTTTACCATGAATTCTCTTACACAAAAGTTTCGCTTGTAGCAAAACATGCACGCGTGAGCGTTGCCACGAAGGCGAAGAGGCGTGCCTACGCGTTTCGCTTCGAAAATCCTGCATTCGCCAATTATTTATTCATCCTTATACATGCCAGCACAAAGATCTCTCAAATCTCATATAAGATATATATATATATCGATAACATGATATAAATGTATCGTTTCGTATGTCCTATTTCGAAATATTGCCTCCTTCGAAACTTTTCCGATATTTTTCACATAATAAAATGTAAATAGAAAACCTATCATTAGTAATTTATAATTGTTAATTAATTAATTGTTAATTAAATAATAAATTATAAAGTTTTGAATATGTTAAGTAATAAATTATATTATCTTATACATAATGATATTATAATAATATATATTTAATCTAATTAAAAGAAATTCTACATTGTAAATTAATGTAAATATAAATGTCCATCAAAAGATTAGAGATTTAAATAGATTTTTTTATAATAAATTATAGATTATTTTTATAATAAAAATATAGATTATGTTTTTTCTGAAATGATATTCTTGATATTCTAGTAAAGAAATAATAAATCAATAATTATATATTTTATTGTTTATTTCAAACAAAAAATAATCATTTTTTTTATATTTAAATCAAAAACAATTCCAATTCGAAAAATTCGCCAAAAATTGAAATAAAAATTTTTATCGATAATTATTTTTTAATTTTTTTGAATATTAAGAAAATATTATTTTATTATTTATAATAAGTATTATTTTATAAATAGTTTTTTTTTAAATTGTTTTGCAAATAAATTTTTTTTTTATTATAATTGCAGAGGATGAATTATAACATAAATTATAACATAAATTTCCAAGATCAAAAATATAATGTAAATATAATGTAAAGGGAAAAATAATATATCATTTTTATTGATTTTCTGTTTTTCTTGTCACATAGTAGCTGAAAGAAAATGCGTTATGAATATATGAAAATTAAAAAAATGAAAAACAAATTTTAAAATATAAACATAATTAAATAGGAACAAAATGTAATAATTTCACAAATTCAGTTTTAAAATTGCTTTCTTATAAAAATTAAAAATATGATTAAATTATTAATTTTTTAAATTACTAAATTTTTTCTTTTGATATCTAATTATAATATTATTTTCAAAAAAAAATTTAATGAAAAATTAAAATAAATTTACCTTTTATAAAAATAAAATAGTAGTATAGAATAAAATAATATAGAAAATTATATATATGTAATTCCTATTTACCTAGGGAAAGATGGTACAAATTTTTTTAATTAAAATAACATCTAATCTTAATATTTAGAAATATATAAAATCTTTCATTAATATTTAAATTTTAATTTAAATTTATTCAAAATTTTCATCAGTTTTCAAAACTTTTATCATCTATATCATATTTCTTTTAATTGTATGTTAAATTCTATTTATATTATATCTAAATTATCAATCAATTATTATCATATTTTAATTTTTTTTCTTAATTATATATATTATTTATTATTTATTATACATAAAATATTAGTATTATATTATTTATTTATTAATTATTATATTAATTATTTATTATACATAAAATACTATATTAAAATAAAGAAAGAAATGAAACCATAAGAAAAATTTATATAATAATTTTATACTATGCATATATGTTTACAGTATATATATATATATAATATATAATTAAAAGACAAAGACAGAAAAATACATCATTTGGTTAATATATAAAACATTTGAAATATTTAAACACTAGAATTTTTTAAAAATTTTCCAATATTCAATGTAGTATTTTTAATGTGTACAAAATGTCATTTCTTTGTATTTTAAATATAATTAATACTAATATCATTAATATCATTGTCAATAAATTAAATTCATAAGAATAATTAAATATATCCTATGAAATCTTTTTAATTATTTTTATGAATCACATTAAAAAAAAATTAACTGTATGCAGGGTATTAAAAAAAAAAATTCAAAATTCAAATTCAAATTCAATAATATTCATCAAAAGAAATAAGAAAAAATATTTAATCAAGATTATAAAATCTATTCTTTCGATAGAAAAATCGATTTTTATCAACGAATATTTGATATCGAATTTCTTAACAATATATTGAATGTAAAGAAGAAATTACATTATTCAAGCTTGTCAACATAATTATTATTAATTTACTAATATTACTAATATTAATTAATATTAAAAGACCACTTTATACATGCAAATGATATGTAAATTTTCAGTGTTTATTTAGTATTGAATGTGGAAAGCGTTATTCTCGAATCTCCAATCAATTCACGTCTGCTTATTATTAGAACGTGAAAATAGCAGATATGCATTTTATGTATGGCCTTGTCAATGGTTTTTACTTTGTTCGCGTCTATAATCTCTTAGTTAATATTAATAGTAATTGTGTTGAAAACCTTGAGTTGTTTGATGTTTTTCTGAATCAATCTCGTTGTTTACATTTAATATGTTACTCACAATGTTCATTAATGATTTTCGGTTAATTATAAAAAAAAATGAATTTAAACTTGTTTTTTTAAATAAAATATTTATTGCTTTAATATATATATATATTTTATTCGATAATAATATATAAATATTATTTATTTTATAAATATATAACTAATTTGATATAATAAAGTAATATGAATTAAATAATTAAATAAAATCACAACTATTTTTTCGTATTATAGAAATATTCGAACACCTAATAAATTTATGTTGAAATAATTAAAACAGTAATTTATAATAAAAATTAAATATTAAATTTAATATTCTCTTGTTTCTATAACATGTTTTAAATAATTTAAGTTATAACAAATTATTTTTAGTACTTACCTAATACTATTAAGAACTACTATTAAGAAATATTATTAAAAAATAGTTATCTCAAATCTTCTGATATTTCGTTGTAATCTTATATAAAATAATTAATTTCTGCTATAAATTTATTTACATTAGTTTAATTCTTGCTCATAATATGGAAAAAAACAAATAATATAATGAAAAATAATGAAATAATAATAATAATAATATATATATATATATTATGTATACAATTATAATATTATACAATTATAATTTATATATTACATATATAATTTACTATTATTATAGTAAATTTCAAATAATATTTAACTTAAAATATTTTTTAAAATGATGGTTTCTTCAATAATATAATATGATCGATAATGACTATTTTTTTATTTAATTAAATTCTTAAATTTTCTTTCTTATAAAGAATAATTATATTCATTAATACATTATAAAATTAAAGTAATCAATTTTTTCTTAAAAAAGAAACGTATTTCGATTAATTTTAATTTTTAAAATTTTAATTACATTATAATTTAGTAATTAAAATATAATAAATTCTGTACATAAGTAGATTATTTTTTTAAAATAAAATATTTAAAATAACTTAAAAATATGCAAATTTTTGTATGTAATATAAAACAATACCACCATATTTTATGAGTAAAAAGAAAAAAAAATATCATATAAACATAAATTTACAAATTCTTCATTAAAATGTTGTAATAGAGATACAAAATAATAATGAATTTGTTTCTTATTCAATAAAACACATTATTATATAAATATTTACAATTTATTCCATTTCAAAATATTGAGTGTTTACATAAATATATAATTGACATTTATAGAAAATTCAATTGATTACATTTCATTTTTATTATTTACTAATTCTTTCATATACTAACTACTTTATATTTGCTGATGATAAAATCGATAAATCAATGAATATTAATAGTTTGTACTGATAACATATAATTATACTAATGTCAATGCAAAAATGAATTAATTTGACAATCTTAATTATCTCTAATAAATTATTGTTTTAATATAATTAGTTAATTGAAATAAAAATAAATAAAAAAATCAATAATGATTTAAATATTATACAACACTAATAGCGATATTAAATAAATGGTAATATATATAATATATATAATAAATGATATATATAACTAATACATATACGCGCATATATATATATACACACATAC
This sequence comes from Apis dorsata, assembly GCF_000469605.1. Lineage (NCBI taxonomy): Eukaryota > Metazoa > Arthropoda > Insecta > Hymenoptera > Apidae > Apis > Apis dorsata. The sequence goes on from NW_006264077.1 coordinate 11,617, forward strand.
ATATAGTATATAATATACATATATATAGTATATAATATACATATAAATATATGAATGTATCAATCAAATTATTACATACTATATTTAAGTTTGTATATATATGATATCAATTCTTAAAATCAATTTTTTCAAAAACTTAATTTCAAAAATTTTTTTAAAAATTTAATTTCGAAAAATTCAATTCTATACATATTTGATCTATTTTATAATAGTGAACCGTTTTCTTATCAATAATATACCAGCTAAGTCTAGATTTAAAATCTGTAGATTTAAAATTTTTCATTATTTTATAATATAAATATTCTATATTATATATATAATATATATATTATAATATATTATATATTTTATATATAAATACTTTATTATTATTTATAATTATTTAAAATATATTATATATAATGATATTTTACAAAATACATGATCATGCACTTATGCAAGAGGTCGAGTAGTATTTATGTATATGTGAGAATTCTCTTTGGCGCCGTTCATTTGGCATATGTTCAAAATATGCCAGAATCCTGGGAATAAATGTAAAAATCTGATATGTATTATTATTGATAAAGTAATTTTTTAAAAAGTAAATTAAAAATATTTATTTTGTTTAATTAGATAAAATAAATTCATTTTACACAATTGCTTTTTAATTTGTTTTAATTTATCTCATTTTATGCTACAATTCATATTAAAAATAATTTCATTCATTATTTCTAATAAAATACTATATAAATGCAATTTTCTATAAATCTACAAATTAAAATAATCATAAATATATAATAATCATAAATAAAATCAATAATTAAAAGCAATTTGAGATTAATAAAAGATAATTAAAGTATAAATATATAATATAATTCGTAAATAATCTAGATAATAAATAATAATAAAATATTGAAATTATGTAAATTATAAATTATAATTGAATTAACCAATATGTATAATTTAAATAATTATATCTATCAATTAAAAATTTTCTAAATAAATTTTCAATATTAATTTTAATTTATACTTCAATGGAATCAATTATTTTTATTTTGTATTTTCAAATGTTTAATTATTTTTATTTGGATTTTTAATTTAAAAAATATGAAGTTGTCATTTATTAATGAATCAGAAATATCAAATAACTTTTTAATGATAGTTTTATATATATTATGCTTTTTACATCATATATAAAAAATATAATATATAGAATCTTATATTTACAATATACATTTGAATATTCTATTGAAATTAAAACAAGTAGAAAAGTTAATATATAAAAATGTTGATTATTTTAAACAATATAAATTTATACCAAATGAAACAGAAATAAATGAAAATTTAATGAAGATAGATATCTTATTTCATCTTAATCTCACTTCATCCAATGTATTTAATTATTTATAATTTAATAAATTTCAATAATTTTTTTGTTTATTAACTTTTATTAATTTATAAATCAATATTAACTTTTATATTTATTCTAACCGTTAGAATTAACTTTTCAATAATATTCTATAATTTTATTACTATAGTATATTTCTTAAAGCTTAATATATGTAATTTTTATTATTCAATTATTTATAAATTACACATTAAGTTTGTTATTCATTTCAATATTTTATTAATAATAAATGTAAAAAGCATTTACAAGATTTAAGTAAGATTTACATTTTTTATCTGATAAAAATATTTTTTTTCTATATAAAAATATATAAAAAAGAAAAAGGAAAAAATTATAAATTTTGTTTGTATTCATTGTAAAAAAACAAAATAAAGATTTTTGATAAATAAGTAATTACACTTTTATTTTTTTTTTTACAAGAATAAGAATAATGAATTAAATATTTTTAAATATTTAAATTTTATATTTTTGAAATAAAGAGAATCATTGTATTTTTAATGAAATTGCTGTGTATAAATATTCAGAATGATTTTTACTAATGTAGAAATCATTTCTTTAAATATTGATTTGAAACTTGAAACAAATTCTCTTTCATAAAACATAGTATACACATACTATATATTGTACTATATAATATATGTGCAAAATTAATATTAATATTAAATATTAATAAAAAAAATAATAATTAAATATTAAAATGTATATAATTTAATTTTATATATTGTATAATCAAATTAAATAATGCAAATTTATTTTAATTATAATATGTAAATTAAGTGTATGAAACGAATTTTAGAAATTTATTTGCAGTTATTACATTGCTTCTGAAGTAAAAATTTTCGATGTTTTATGATTAATAGTGAAATATGGCACTTGACATAATTTTAGACACTTTAAACCAAGCCAAGAATTTAATTAACTGTATGCAGAAGATATATTGTAAAGAGTAATCTCGCCAAATTTTTTTATTCTTTCGTTCTATTTGTTCGTTGAATCATCATAAAACACTGCAAACAAAATATTTTTTAATTTATATTAATCATATTTTTCATATATAAATTAAATAAATCTTGAATTTATTTAACAATATAATTACTTATATAAATGTTTCGTTTAACTGAAATTAAAATAAAATTTTTCAATAAAGCTTTAATATGAAACTATAT
>NW_006264077.1:14537-16710 GCF_000469605.1 Apis dorsata
TTGTTTAATATTATAATTTTAAATTTTATTTTATACAAAATGTTCATTACAATTTTTAGCAAATAAAAAGCAATATTTTGTCATTTAAATTTTAATAGTCTATTCAAGATATTTATATTCAGAATATTTTATTATATGTATAAATAGATATGCTATTTATAAGTGTATATATATTATATGTTCAGAAATTATATTTATTTATTATATATGTTTAGAAATTTATTTATTTATTATAGTTCAAAATGTTAGTAAAAATGTTTCGTATTATAAATATATTTAAATAATTTATAATATATTAATTTAAAAATTTTTTCTAAGATTTTATGATGTACCATTAATAAACAGTTTTTAATATAAATTTTTATAATAAATACTTCTTTCTAGAATCATGCAACATTTATTATTATTTCTTTCTAATATATATTGGCGATTGAATGTTACATTATATTATACAATTATATAATTCATATATATATATATATTATATATCTTATATATATAATATATATTATATAATTCATATAACTATGAATATATTACTGTTATAAAGTATTAATTTAAACAATATATAACAAAAGAATATAGAAAAAAGATGGATTTTTAAAATTATATATATTCAATATAATTAAACAATTACAAGCAATTTATTAATTTTATTACACATATTGCAAAAATTTAAAATATATAAATGATAATTCTATAGCTATATCTCTGGTTTTGTTGAGATTAAAAACATTAGGAAAAAATTTTTATAGCATTATTTAACAAATTATTGTCAGTATAGTTATCATTTATTAAACAAAATTAAAGTTTATAAATTGCAAAAAGTGTAAAATTTTCCTCTATTTCACTAATTCATTTATGAGAAAAATTATACTATAAGATAATAGAATATATTAAACAGTATAAATTTTTCTTTATAATCTTTTATATTTCCAATTTTAATAGACTGGCCTAGTTATTAAAATTAAATTATATTATAGTGTAAATTTATCATCTGTTGTATAGAAAATAAACTTCGATTTATCTGTCTATATTTGCACACATATATGTATATCGTATATGTATATAATAGTATATAGTATTTTATATATATAATATAATAATAGTATATAGTACATGTATATATGTATGCAACAAAGGCTGGATTAGTAACTTATATGTTATGATCTCTAATTGTAAAATATTTTCTTAAGAATCACTGCTGTTATTACTAGTTACAATTATTTTTATATAATTTTACTATTGTTAATTCTATTTTTTTTTATTAAAAATTCCTATCTAAGATTTTTTTATTAAAATATTTTATACTTGAAATTCTATATATCTTTTATTTTTTACATTAATTGTAAGTTAAATAACTTATTAGAAAACTATATCAACTTTGTAAAGTATCAAAATTTTTTGCAATAATTTTATACAAATAATTAATTAAACGTAATTGAAACTTTTCCAATTCTATTGTTTACAAAAGTAATGTACAATTCTAAAAATTTTTCATAACAAATAATGAAAAAAATAATAAAAAAGTAATAGACATATAATAATAATAATAAAATAATAATTCATTTATTTATTGTAATATAATGCATTTTTCTAAATAAATATTCTTTTATATAATACTTATTTTCAAAAATTGTTTCATAATATATTAACAAATTGGTTTATCGATTATCCGATATATTATTAAAACGAATTTTTCAAACTTATTCAAACGAATTTTAAATTATCTAAAAAAATTTTAAAGTTATCTAATTAAAGTTTGGATGATCAATGATCTATCATAATTTATTAATATATTCCTAACAAAAATGGCAAAAAGAAAATGTTAAAACTTCAGATTTTTTAAAATAATTTAGAAATATTAGATAGAATTATGTTTTAATATAGCTATGTTAAAATAATATTAATAATTGTAATATATTAATAATTTTTTTAAATAAAAAATAATGAAAATTTATCTATATATTTTAAAATTGAAAAATGTTATTATTTATGCAAAATACAATACACATATTGATTAAAAACAAATTAAATAACATCAATATAAAAGCAATCTTGAATAATAGTATTTAGAATAAGAAATGAAATATTTGTATATAATAAATTTTCTTAACATTAAAAACGATAATACTATATTTTTTTATTAATTTAAAATAATAATTTGTTTTTA
>NW_006264077.1:17400-35576 GCF_000469605.1 Apis dorsata
ATATATATCATTTAAAATGTCATCTAACATAATAGATGACTATTATCAATAAATCGTTACTTCAATTTTTGGCGAATTTTTGAAATTTGAAATTGTCTTCAACTTGCAACTTGCTAAAGTATAAAAAAAATTATTAGTTTTAATTATTTATTTATATGAAGAATAAAACGCACAATTTATTGATTTTTATTTTATTAATTAAAAATGAAAAAAATATATTAACATTTTCATTAAGAAATAACATTATTCTGTAATTTACTACTCAAAATAATAATAAAAATAGGTTCAAAATTTGCAATAAATTGTTCATTTTTTACTTCATTTACATCATTCTGTACATCCGTACAAAACTTGCGTCAAATATTATTAAATTTCTAACTAATAAATTTCATCTATTATATTTTACAATTTGAATATTAATTTTAATATTAAACTATTTTATATTCCATTAAATAATTTCATTTATTATATTTCAAACATAAAATTACTATCCATTTCATAAAATATTCAATAACCATTTCCACGACTTTTTCTTTGAAACATTCAGTAAAAGTAAGAAGACAAGAGGAATAGAATTGCAGCTGAGTTCCTGGAAGCGAACGTGAACTCGTGCATACATAACTATCGGCGTAGAAATTGATCAGCAGGCAAAGAGGGATCTAGGCAAGAGCGGAGCAATGTGTTTCGTCATCATTCGGTCTGGTTGAATCGTACGCGGTTGGAGGCCGGTTGAGTCGAGTCGAACGCGAGTGGAACGCCACAGAAATAGTACACAGACTGCGTCGATGATCGTTTGTCGTGCTATTACGCAAGCGGTCGTTCTCGGTCTGGGCTTGGTTCAGGTGTATGTGGGGATTCCTCGTGGCGCCGTTCGTCTGGCGCATTATTCGCCCCTCACACGCGCCAATCGGCCATGTTCGTGAACTAGCCGATGACAGACACGAGATCTGGCACACTCGAGAAACCTCCTATGGCATTCGGAGAATTCGTCGCGCACAAGGTAATTGATCGATTTATAATGGACCGGAATTGTATCGGAGAAACGTAGATAGTCAATATATATTAAATGAGAGGAAAGAAGAATTATATATTATATAATTACTATGTTTTGAGATGCTTATGTAATTCGATTCACGTCATTCTGATTATAATGTTGAATCATCACGGTGAATGAATGAAAATTTCTATTTTTTTTTCGCCTCTTTAATTTTTTCATTGTATGCATCTATAATAGAGTAAAACATAAAAAATTTATATGATTATTTTTTTAATAATAATGAGAATCTTTATAGAGAAAAGAATGTTTATTTTTTATCACAAAAATGTTGAAATTTTGATTTCTTACTTTTTCTGTACATATCTTTATATGTATTTTTGAAATTAATATTTATATATATATATTATCGATTATATAATACATTTATTTTTTAATATGTAATTTGTATAATGTGTTTCAATTTTAAGTAGAATCAATAAAATCTTTCAAACTCATAAATCATTTTAAAATGTGTTTCGAATATAACTTATTATTTCAAAGAAGATACTTTATAAATGTTAATAGTTATAAATGTTCTCTATATTTCTAAGATACCAATATGATAGACAAATAATAATCAATATTTTTACTTTTTAAATTTAAATTAAGAAACACATTTTTTAATGTATTCGTCGATATATTTTGGCATTATTTTTAAAAAAAGTATACATTATGTTCATATGTATACACATTATGTTCATAAGTATATTTATGTTCATATTTATGACAAAATATACATTATATTTAAATAATTGCAAAATAATTTAGTAGATATTTTAATTTTATTTTTATAAAATTTGTAATACAAGATACATTTAGTTTGTTTCTTCATATAAATAACATATTTTTTTATATTGAATTAATATATTTAAAATTATATAATTTCATAAAAAAAAAGAAATTATCAAATTCTATTCACATAATATTAAAAAAAAATTATAAATATCATAATATATCTTCTTTGAAGCAATATAAATTTTATTGGAAATATTTTTTAAAACGATTTATAATTTGTGAAATTGCACTTGAAAATTAATATGAGATAATATATATTATATATTTAATGTATATTATAAATTTACTGATATTTTAAAACAAAATTAATTGTTCTTAATTCTTTTTTTTTTATTTTTAATTTTTTTTGTTTAAAAATATCTTTAAAAAACACTAATAAAACTAACAACAAAAATATGCATGATCATATATTTTATTAAAAATTATAAAAAATTCAAGTTAGGAATTTTGGAATTCGTAATAGATTTATAAAACATTATTTTTGAGATTTTTTTTGAGCAGATAGATGCTCAAAAAAGATCTAAAGATAGATTTAATTTTTTTAATTAGAATGTTCAATTTTTTATCTGATTTCGATAGAATAGCGAATTTTGAATAATATTAAGATAAGTTTATCCAAAAATGTACTATTTTTAGTACTTAACTTAATTTGTTACTTCTATTGTAATAGTATATGCAATAGAAACGAAAGTATGTGCACTTTGAATATAAGTAAATAGTAGAATACACAATAATTGATTTTATTCAATATCACTTATTCAACATTTATTTCATACAATATCACATGAGCTTTATATATATCATTTCCTATAAGTCATGAAAAGAAAGAATTGATATTGAAGAGATTTGAGGATCACTATATTCCCTATTGTATGAGTTCTCCTATATTTCTTCGTGTAAAGAGATTTGTTCATATTCAGGGATAATTTTCTTAATTTTTAATTTTCATAATATATGTATACTATACATATATGTATGCTATACATATACTATACATACATATACTATAGTATACATATACAATAACTACAAAAACAAAATAAAAAAACAAAAATAATTCTTTTTTGTTCTGAATTTTCATCTTATTTTAATTTAAAGAATCATTTCTTAAATTTTTCAACATTTTTAATTGAATATTTTTTGTTTCAATTAAAAATAATTGAAAGTCTTTTTTATGAAGTTTTTTTCTTTGCTTTATATTATTTACATCTATTTATATAAGTTATATCTATTTATATATTATATAAGTTAAATATTAGCTGTTATTTAATTCCACATACATTTTAAATGATTCCAAAATTAAATTTTATCTTTATATATATATTTAAGATTTCTATCAAATTCATTTTGAATTTTTTTAAAATCTTTAATCAAATTTAAATCGATAGATTGTTGAGCCTTAAACATATTACAATTTCTAATTTATCATTTTTATTTCTTACAAATTTTTTATCATTTGTAATTCTTATAAATTTTGAAAAATTGCTTTATAATTTTTCTTTACAATTATATTTTTATATTTTTTTCTTTATATTTTTATCTTTAATTTTTTTTACATAATATATATCGATTACATTAATTAAAATATTAATTCAAGATATTTTCATGCAACAATAAATATTTTAAGAATACTTTTTAAGAATATAGTAATATTATTAGTTATTATTCGAAAAAATTTTCGATTTAAATTTTGTGTGTTAAACAATGTTAATTTTTTTTTTTCCTGTAATTATCTTATTTATCAATATATATATACTTTCTATCTACTGCAAATTAAAACCCATTCTCATAGAATTTTAGATGTAATTTTAAAAATAAATATATTTTTCATATAAGCTATGAAACTTATTTTCATATGTTTAAAAAAATGCCTACATCACAACAAAAAGCAAATGATCTCATAAATTATAATTTCAACGTCTAAACATAAGCTCTGAAAATGCGTTTCGATAGACATTTGTGAAATTGTACGACTGGCGCCTATGTGATGGTCAATTTAATTCGATATGACCAAATTTGCATTTTGGTCAAGCGTATAATTTTGCTATTCAATCTCTCTAATTACAACTCTACAGAAACGCGGTTGTATTTTAGTTGCTAATGATAATCAACCAACAATTTCGACCGTGTCAATTACTTTTGCTCACTTATCATTCATTAAGGAAACTTTGACGTCAATAAACATCATGAACACATTATATTCAATTAATTCAATATATTTTATTCGATATTAGATGCAAATAATTTTTCGTGTGATATAAATTTATTTCTAGTAATTTATTTCTGTAACATTATTGAAATTACTTTGGAATTAATTCGATCTCAAAAAGTTCAATAACATTATATTTTTGTTCATTTTTTTGTTATAAAAATTTCTATAATATAAATTGAAATATAAACTTTATTATATAAGTCATTATTTGTTATATTATTATTCGAATGAATTTCATTTTTGTCAAAATTGGAAAAAATTTAAGAGTAATTTGAAAAAAAAAAGAAGATCTGAAATAAAAAAAAAATTGTAATAATACTTTGTTTTTGAAATATAATTATATTTATTTATTAAATGATAACAATTTTAATATGTCAAATAATATCAAAGTTACTAATAAAAAATGAGAAATGGAGAAAATGTTATAACCAAACTTAATCTTATGACACAAATTGTAATAAAATTTTAATTATAATGTTTAAAAAATTAAATCAAATTATAATTATCAACAAAAATAATCTTATTTATATAAAATATAAAAATTATTAAAAATTACAAGATTTTTTATTAAATTAAGAATTATTTTAATTTAAGAATTATATCATAATTTTTATGAATATAAATCATTTTTTAATGATCATTTTTTAATGATTTTTCATGTGCATAAATTTGCGCTTAATATATTGAAGTAATTTTTCAAAATATTTATCAATTATAAATTTTTTTATTTATAATTTTATAAAAATCAGAGATAATTTTAAATAAGAAAAAGTTACTAATTTTAATTACTTTGCAAGATATTTAATATGTTACATTCGTTCTTTTATTGTTATTATTATATTATTATTATTATTATGTATTATTTTCTATTTATTTTATTAAAAAAATTGAAATATTTTCATAAGCAAATATAACTTGAAAATATTATTTTATTTAATACTTAAATCAAATATTATATAAATCATATAACAAATAATTCTGCTCACATGTTTAAATTTTTTCTTGAACTCTCAATTCTTGAAATAGATTAAAAATGGATATGTTTTCAGAGTTTTCTATAATCTTATATATATAAGATTTTTTTAAATTTCTTAATAAGTTTTCTTGAATTAATATATTTTGTAAATAATTAATTGCATCTTATTGATATTCATTTTCAATAATATTCATTACAAGATATATGTTTTAAATATTTTTTTGTCCATTTGCTTTTTATTAAAATATCTTTTCGATTATAATTTATTGGCATATTAAAAAAGCTAATATATATAGCTTTATCCTATAATATTTTTCATAGATAAATTTAAATGAAGTTAGTTACATAAGACTCGATAAAGACTTGATTTTAAAAATCATTAAAAATATTTCAAATTAATATAATACGCTAAAAGACTAATAATATATATATATTCATCTTTAATTTCATTTCATAAATATAAAGTTATAAATAAAAATTTTTCACATTGAAATTGAAACTAAAAAGTCAAAATATTCATATAATATTTATATAATAATATTTTATATATAAATATAATATGCCAATATAATAAATATAATAGTAATGATATATATAAATATGTTTATATCCTATATTCTAAAATATCCTATAAAATTAAAATAAGTTATATATTCTGATATTTAGCGGATATTTCAGAAGTTATCAATAGTCCATCTATTCTGTAATATTATTTAATTATTTCATCAATATTATCAAATAATAAATAATAAAAATTACTTTTTGGAATTTTTACTTATTATGATTAAATAAAAAATCAGAATTATGATTATTTTTTAATTTTATAATAAAAAGAACTTCTTAAATTTTCAGATTTAATATGCAAGCATATTTCAACATATTTTTAAACATATTCTTAGATTTCTTAATCTACAATTTCTTAAGAAATTTTATCAAGAATTTTTATTTATTTTTTGTTTTTTTTTTTTTCTTAAAATATATTTTTATATATATTTTGTTAAGTATGTTTTTGATGTTTTAATTTTATTTTTGTTATATCATAATTTTTATATCAATCTTATTTTATAAATTTATTTGTATTTCAAAATATAAATATAAAATAATATACATTGCAAACGAACGTACTAAGAATATTTGTGAAATAATTTTCTTTAATCAATTATAAATTTAATTCAAATTTCTTCATAAAAAATTAATAAAAAGAAATATTATTTTATATAAATTATAAAATTAATAAATAATAATTATAAAATATATATAAATATATATTATATATAAATAATAAATAATAATTAATATAAAAACAATGATTTAAATTTGTTGTATCTAAAAAAATTTCTCGATTAAATTCAGATTTGTTAGCTCAAATATTAATAGAAGATTATTTTTGCTCATTATTAAAAATCATGAAATAATAAAAAATAATTTTAATTTTATATTTCATTGATTCAATATTTATAAAATATATCTATAAAATATTTTTAATATTAAAATTTTTTTTAAATTTTTTAAAAATCATGAAATAGATTTTCACAAATATCTTGAATTCTTAATAAGTTATTATATGCGTATAACCATTCAATCAAAGCAAAAATTCCAATGAAGATTCTATCAAATGATATGCTTGGTGTACGAAGTTCAGTGCACCGCTTTCATCGCTTTCACTGTTTTCACCCCTGTAACAGGTGCGCGCAATTACCCCTTCGTTGTGTGTACTGCGCTGGGGTGAAACGACGATGGTGAATCTCAAACGCTATGCTCGTCGTGTGCAAAGTTCGTCGAAGTGCGTGCACATCGTTGACATGCAGCCATCGTTCAGAAAATTCCTGTTCGTTTGCCGGCGGTGTAGACGTTCAAAGGAACGCTGCCATATCGACCACATTCTTTAATGCGTTTGCATCTCTCATCTTCTGAAGATTTCACGGAAATGCAGCATCACAAGGATTAAGATAAAGTCACCAAGTTCCCACATATACGATGATAGTAGTGGTCTTTTATTTTCCATTTTTATTATTTTAATTATTATAATAGTATTTTCATTAATATTATAAACAAAGACTTACATGCGTTATTATAATATTAAAAAAATTTTTTTTTAAATTGCTATAAACATAATTTCAAGATTTTAAAATTATGATATAATAAGATAAGATAAAGTATGAAATAATATGAAAAAAATATACAAAATTATTTATTAAATTGCCAATATTTATGTAAATGATTTCTACGATGATTTTTATATTTTCGTGCTGAATTCGAATTTGATTATAAAAATTATTTGTTAGATTTAGAACATAAATGAATAAAAAAATAAATAAATAAAAAATTTATTTTTCATATTTCAATTTATGAATACTAATTTAATATCAAATATATTTTAAATAATGTCATACAAAATATGCTATAAAAAAAAGAATAAATTATTAAAATATTTATTTAATTATAAAATTTATATATATATATTTATAAAAAAAATTGCTTTGGTTTTAAAACTTTTTTGTTTTTGTCTTGTATTTTTTGTTTATGTCTCTTATTACTGAATCAATTTTTTCAAAAAATTTCGTTCGAAAAATTAAATTTTTTTGTTTTTGTTTAAAAAAATATATTGAACTTAAATATACAAAAGAATCATTAAAAATATATATTATTTAATTTCGTTTACACGATCTTTCTTTTTCAAAGTATATTAATCCTCTCCAATCTTTATTTATACATATCTAATAAATTTTTGAAATCGTTACTTTTTCGAAAAAAATCTTTTATAAAAAAAAAATATATTCTATGTTTTCGATTTATTTTTTTAAAAAAATTACTTTTTTTTTTATATAATTACAAGTCTTTGATATAAAGATAGGTAAAATATTAATTTTTCTCACAAGCTTGAATTCATGTTCATGTCTATGCGTTTCGCAGTTATAACGGGTTTATTGCGAGCTCAGCTGGCGTGCATCCATAAATTATGCTCGTAAAAACTCTGCAGATTTTCTGGCGAACTTAAAGCTACTGTGACAAGAAAGTAAGCTTAACTGCAAGATTTGAAATTAGATTTTTTGATATGTTTATTATATATATATATGTATGTATATAGATAATATAAATAATATAGACTTCAAAAACTTGAACAACAACAAATTTAATAATACGAATTTTAACGTATAAATTTAATTATATTTTTTATTAAAATTATAAATATTCCATTATCTTACACTTTATTTTATAAAATCAAATTAAAAATATATTTATTATAGGTTAATTTTTTGAAATTATTTAATTATTCACACAATAAATTAATAATTTATTGTAAAGAATATTAAGAAATTATCACAATATTCAAATTATCAATATATTGATTCTAGAGGTTAAAATAAATGTGAGAAATGAATATACAAAAATATCAATTAAGACTTAATAAATAAGTTATAATTGAAATTTGTATTATGTAAATAAAGCATAATATAATTCTATTTCTGTCTCGCTCTATTTCTACTTTATTTACGCAAACTTAAAGTATTTATAACTTGATAAATAATCTCAACTAATATTTTTATATATCAATTTTTATGTTTGCTTTAAAATCCTTCAAAAGTATCTTGCGAATAAGTTAATATTTTATATAATAAATTTACTCTGTTATGTCTATATTATGAAAATGTAATTTTAATATGATTCCCTAAAATGAATTTTAGTTCAAAAAATAGATAATAGAAATAATAAATAATAGGTAAAAATAAAAATAGAAAATAATCTTTTTTATTTATTTTATATAAAATTCATATTAGAGATAATAATATTTATTGTAACATTTTTGTAAATTTGTAAAAATTATTATTTTTATTTTATTTTATCATTATAATAATACTTTTGTCTATGATATTATATCTCTATATAAACATAATAATAAGAAATATATTGCATATTTATATTTTTAATATTTATTGTAACATTTTTGTAAATTTGTAAAAATTATTATAATAATATTTTTGTCTATGATATTATATCTCTATATAAACATAATAATAAGAAATATTTGGATATTTCTAAATTAATTATTCTGATTGTGATAAAAGTTGTACATATGTGATATACATTGTATAAAACTTTTAATCAACAAATATAACTTTCATTCTTAATTTATTATCTATTCCTGAATATTAAATTTAAAACATGTCTTTTGTAAAGTAAGTTCTAATGAAGTTATATATAAATTATGCAAAAGAAGTTCACGCATATTTATTATAATTCTTTAATTTCTAATTCATACAATGTTAATTGATTTTAACGAAACTTTATAGTTATAAATATAATTTTTAATCAAAAAATTTATAAAAGACATATTCCAAATCTTCATTTTAGATTCAAATAAAAAATATAATATAAAATAATAAAAAATATAAAAAATATAAAAATCATAGTCTTTATTTTTTTCTTCACAATTTTTATCAATAGCAATTTTTAAAATTTTTTTTATATATTATCTAATAAACTAATTTCTAATAAAAATATTTCTCAAAAATATTCATCATTTATTTTAATTTTTAAAAAATTATTCTATTTTAAAGAATGTTGTTATCTATTACTATATTATTATATTATTATGAACCACATTACTATAAAATCAAGCAATCTAAAGAACTAATAATCTTTTTTAAAAAACGATTCTAAAATTCTAAAAATTCTTATGGTTTTGACGATATGCTTTTGTGTTATTATGAAATACTTCGTGTTGTGTTTTTAATAATATTGCGCATAAAAGTTTCGATAGTATGAATCAGTCTGTTGCTATGTCAAATAAATACCGTCGAATGTGACGATATGAAATGTTTACATTTTAGAGAGTTATAAATCTACGTAAATCTCTAACATTTTTTTCAATCAGTCAATAGAGAATCAGTTTTTTGTTAGCATGAAATGATATTTCGTTATTATGAAATGATAAATATGATGATTCGAAATAAATATTAGGACAATGTTTCATACACTTGACAATACCGTTGGAAATTATGCATTAACTCGTGAAATCTATCATCATTAAGATAGAAAATGACTATATCCAGGAGAAATTCATGATCGACACAATTTCCAGTGATTCAAAATCAACAGTGATAATTAAGTAATATTATGTATTATCCTCACAAACATCAAAGATCAAATCGAAGTCGATCCTGGATCCATTGACAAAGAACAGTTAATCGCTCATATATATATCCATTAATGGATTTATGCAATATAGCTCGACGAATAGGAATAAATCATATGATAGTATGGCGAATAATTCGCGAAGAGGGTCTAAGACCTTATGAAATTTAAAAGATTTAAGCATTAAAATCAATCGCACAATTTCTAATGATGAATATTGGAACGTGGTTCATGTTTTTTAAAACATGTATTATTTTCAAATGAATATACTTTTTCGAGGAGAAATATTATGAACCAAAATGCCAGAATTTGAATTTACACAAATCATCATGCAATTATCAAAATATTTAATCAAAAATATTAATCACATTATTGGTTCCATTTATTTATCTCAACTCATAGATGTAATATATTTGCGTTTCTATATGCGTTTCTTATAATCTATAATACGATATTTCAATAAAAATATAGAAATATCGAATAAAATAGTTTAAAATCGTTTTTCATTCTTATGGTTTTGAAAACGGTTCATTTGCAATCTATGTTTTCTTTGAAACTTTTGTTTCTTGAATTCTATGATGCAATAAAAAAAAAATCTTGAAAATGAAAATGATTATTTTTATGACAATAATTTTTTATAAATTCATCGATCTAAAAATGTAGAATCATGCTATGATAACCACAACTTTATTTTTTATATATTCCGTATATATTTCAATCGAAGATTCACTTAGTACTAATGATTTATATGATAATTTTGGTTATTGATAATTTTATTAATAATTTAATCATTTCGTTTTTTGTTTCATATTTCATAGTTTATAATTAAAAAAATTTAATTAATTAAGATGTGTTTATTGGAAAAAAAAAAATTCTTTTACATGAAGATAGATATTTATCCTATGAAGAAATGGTTAATGAATTTTTCATAAGTAATATCTCTATAATATAAGATAATAATAAAGTAATATCTCTATAATAAGAAAATCAATATTGCAACAATACAGAGAATCATAAAATTATTCAAATGAATTAGAAATATTATTTAATGAAACGTACATTATTCGATTTAAGATAATGAAATTATTGGCTAAATTCATCGCAACGAACATCTATGCATACAATTAATTTTAATTATGATCTTTTAAAAAAGAATTATTTTTAAGTATTGAAAAAATTTTTAAAGTATTGAAAAAAAATTTTAAACTGTTTAAAACGAATATATTTTATAATCTCTTATAAACTTTGCTCGAGATTTTGGACCACAAATATAAGATACCGAAATATTATATCATAAAAATCATATATATTATCATACGATCATAATATCAACAAAACATGACAATATCTGTTCTCTTTATTCTTTTTCTATTCATAATGAAGTTTTGAAGAAAAAAATTAAAGATAAAGATAATAATATAATAATAAACATAAGAATATTAACTATGTGAGAAGTATCACTAATACACTAGTACGATTTTATAAACATTTTTGCTATATGTAGCATTACTATTATTTCTATTTCGATCTTATTTCTTATTTTTTATTGTAAATTTTTTACAAATAAAATTTTGTTTATAAGCATTAAATAAAATCGCTTATGAATTTATTCAGAACTTAATCATGATAGATAAGAATATTCTTTACAAAAATGAAGTTTATTATTAAAGTACAAGATTATGAAGAACAAGCATCCATATTGAATTCAAGAAATTAATATCTAATATCATGGTAGTGTGGCTTTCACAATAGAAAAATAATTGAATCATATTTTTGTTGATAAGAAATTGATTAAATGAAAATTTCAATTATATACGGTGAACTAATTCAATGATAAAAAATCACTAGATTTGTCTTCTTACAATTTTTTCTTCTGAAGTTAAAACATTTCAAAACTCCAAAATATTGATAATGAATATAATTGATATATAATTGATTGAATATAATAATGAACTATAATTGCAAAGAAAAATTATTATCGTTTTAAATAAATAAAAAGAAAAATATTGCAAATAAAACTATAAATTTATTTGAAAAAAATTGAAAAATATTTTGAATTATGCTAGATATCAAAGGATAATTAAATCAAGAAATAAAATAAATTCTATTTTAATTAAGTTTAATTCAAATTGGTAAGCAAAAATATATTTTGATTAATTATATCGATATAAAAAAATATTAAAGTCTAATTTTTATTATTACAATATGCATCATTATATTAGCCGATTTAGATTTGATTTCATAGTAATCTATTAATTTATAAAAATTAATAGAAATAATTTTTAACATTTTATAATAACTAATAATTTATAAAAAAAAATAATTCATATGGATGATTTTGAATTCATCTCAACAAATTTCATTATAAAATGGAAAAAAAATTTTATTTTATTTCGTTTGAAAAAACAAAACTTTCCCTATTTGTAAAAAAATAATTTACGCTATAATATAATATGTATATATTACACTATATATAATATGTTCTTTCAAAAAAGTTTTATTTAAAAATTTGTTTGAATCAATCTATCAAATTAATGTTTGATGTAATATTTTAATGAGATATTTCAAATTTTTAAAACAAAAGAAATATTTTGTATATGGAATAAAAAGATATAATTTATATTAAAATATTATATGTGACCATTGAGAGCATTTCAATCATTACAATAATGAAAAATGAATATCGACATGATATTCCTCTCAAAATTATACATTTGTTTCAAATATATTTTTATATCTTTCATAATTTTTGAAGATATTTACAATATGTTTTTATAATATATATTTACTATATATTTACTATATTTATTATGTATTTATTATTATAATATATATTTACAATGTTTTTAAAATAAAATAGATATATTATTTATATACAATAGAATTTCAATCGATTTGCAATTATTTGAAATTTCAATCATCGAGATTTTCGATTATTTCAATTATCTGGCATCTTCTACTTATTAAAGATACGAATACATTTGAGAATAAAATTCTTGAAAATTATTATTGGAAATTTTTTTTCAGAGGATTGCGTTAAAAATGATTTTCAAAAGTAATTTTATTTTCAATAGTAATTTTATTTTCAATATTTATTATCAAAAAGTAATTGAATACTAAAAAATTGTATTCTTTGCATAATATTATTTAAATCAGTGACTCATTTGTAAATATATCTTTCTATTATTGTTTTGAAATCATTTTTACATTTTATACTTCAATAATCGAACTAATAACTCAAACTAATAATTATATCGCATAGGAATTATGGTTTATCAATAGAACAGTGAATAAGAATATAAAAAATATAAATTCTTTCTTTAAGAAATTCTTTTCAAAGTTGAAGTTCTAAACGGATCTAACTGTCTGATAAAATCTTATCATCTTACCTCTTAATATACAATAAAATTAAAATATCGAAGTGAAAATTAACAAATAAATTAAGAAAAAATAAATAAGATATCTGGCATGGCAAGTCATAAAACGGAAGCTAAGTGCATATAATTAATAATATAGCAGCACAGAAAAAAATCTCAGAGAAAAGAATAGAAAACTCATTGTGAGATAGCTCCTAGAAAATTTAATTAAATTTTTATTAGAGCCAATTAACTTTACAATAATATCTAAATTTTTTAAAAATTTTCCCTACTTAATTGAAAGAAAAAGAAAAAAATCTTCACAATCTGAACCAGAGTAGCATAATCTTATTATCTTTTCTGCTTAAAGTCCAATAAAATACCAATAAAATAGCAATGGGAAACTCTCAAAGGTAAAACTCTCAAAAACAATTAAAAGAAAAATGCTATAACAAGAATACAATATTTCGAATCACAAAACAAATTTGATGAATCAAATTTACTTCTACTTTATTTACTTATTATTTAATTTATACTTACTAATTTACTTACTAATTTACTTAATATACTACTTACTACTTATTAATTTATACTTACTTACTACTTACTACTCTCCGAATAGAAAATTCAATAATAAATTAAAGTAAAAAATGAAAAAGTTATATAGAAACTCAACTAATATATTTGATTGATAACGATTAGAATAATAAACTTTAAACTATTATAAAAATCCAATAATTATTTGATATTGATAAAGCGCAGAGAACTTCTTAACACAATGGATACAGTCATCAAAAACATTCGGAATTAATCCCCCACAAGCAAAGCTTTCTTTCAAAAGAAATAAACTAGTAGACTATTAAAATATTTATACAATTATTAAGAAATTAAAAATATTTTTGATAAGGAAAACATTAAATACTTCATGTTTACTCCAAAAAATTCAAATTGAAAACTTCTTTTCAAAGGAGTTAAAAATACGAAAAAAACGAAAAAAATATTCAAAAAAAGATATCCAAATTCAAATTATCCACATAATAAAACCAATCAAATACCCAAATAATAAAAATAAATGAATAAAAATAAAATATTTTCAATTCACTTTATCATACAAATGATATCTATTAGTGAAAGATCCCAACATACTATAAGTATTTCCTGAACAATGACAGATGTGATACAATAACAGATTTCCTAGAAGAAAAGAAATGCAATACAAGTAGCAAGTATTTTCTAGAATATATATACATGAAATGTGTTGGAACCAAGATCTGAAAAACTATAAAATCATAAACAAAACATATTCTAAATATGCTAATTGCAATCAAACAGGTCATCTAATAAATAGCATATATACACAATTATACAAGATAATAAATTACAATAAACATCATTAATATTGAAGTCATCATAAATAATGCAGATACAAATTTCTCTAATTCATCATCATTCTATTCAAAATCAAACTAAAATCATATCACAAAATAAAATTTCAATTACATATTATATAATCAAATCTGATAAAATTTGAATTCTGTCTACATCTCAAATCACATTATTTTAGATAATACCTTAGAGAAAAAACTATTATTAAAATTTATTTCAGTAACAATATCAAAATTTTAATTCATCAATGTTTATAATAATAACAACTATAAATTTATCAAAAAATTTTAATTTACATAAATCAGATAACTATTCTAGTAAGTGATATTAATATCAAATAGAAATTAGAAAAACTATATCTATAATCAGAAAGAACTCTAAATAAATTAGCAAGAAATTGTATATAAAATTGTTTATATCACTAAACTCATCAACTTTCAATATTTCCTAGACATCTGTATTACAAATAATAGATTATAATTCACAAACCTTAATAAGCATAAACTTAGATGATAGTCAATAATAATCAAAATGCAGTTATCAATCTAGTTTCTAATCTAATCAGTTTCTAATCTACATCTTATTACTAATCTATATCTTACTAATTTGGTTTTATAAATTCATTAACTTCACTAAAGAAATTTTAAATCATATTAATCTTTCACTCCTTACGACAGAAATTATATAATTGATTGCCAAATATTCTAATAAGCATTCGCTATCCTAACCAAAAAACCCAAAAATAATATATACGATTTATAAATAAAAAAAAATTATAAAATTATACAGATACAAATTAACTATTTTAATTGAATTAAACAGAATAAAACAAAATTTACAATAAATAAATTGACTTATATTAAAAATAACTATATCTATATATTAAAAATAATTAAAGAAATCACTAGAAAATTAGAAAATTAAAAAGAAATTTAAAAAAATTATAAACAATAGAAAAACATAATAAAAAATAAATCACAAAAAAGAAATTACATGAAATGATATTCTAACATCAATATTAAGAAAAAGAAAACTAATATCCATAAACAATAGAAAAATTCATTTGTATTACTTAGAATCAATATAGACACAATACAACAATATAGTACTTCTATTTTCAAATGATAAAATAGGAATCAACAACATCCAATTAAAGACTACACGAAACAATCAACTCATCCAAACACA
The DNA here is from genome assembly GCF_000469605.1 of Apis dorsata. Classification (NCBI taxonomy): domain Eukaryota; kingdom Metazoa; phylum Arthropoda; class Insecta; order Hymenoptera; family Apidae; genus Apis; species Apis dorsata. The sequence continues at coordinate 33,486 of NW_006264077.1, forward strand.
TTAATAAAAACTCAAGATTAAAAATAAATAATAACACAATAGAACAACATTCTTAGAACCAAAAAAAACTAAGAGAATCTTAACCACATTCTTCAAAAATAATACAATCCAATTCAAAAAAATAAATTATTTCAAATCACTATGATCAATAAAATTTATATTCAAATCTTTATCAAAAAAAAAAAAACTTCATCAAGAATTGACAAGTTTTCTATATTAGTAAATATAGAAAATATCTTTTTAATATTCTAATTCAATAATATATGATTATAGAAATGCACAAGAATCATCTCATTCCCTAAAAAACACAGCAGAATTATCTAACTATTAATAAATCTCATAAATAATATCAGCAAAATATATGATATAATAATCAATAAAATATTAAATCAACATATCAAACATAATAAAATTATACTTAATGATCAATTTGGCTTCAAACAATATTACAATAATATGCAATATTAAATTAAAAGTTCATGACATTAACATTTGATTTGATCAAATTGCTCAACGGTTTAATTTTTTAACAAATTAAAAAAAAAAAGCATTCCCTATTCATCTGATATTAATAATTTAAATTTATAACTTATAACAAAAAATTCATAATCATGAATGATTAACAAATTCTAAATAACAAAATTATTATAATAAAAAATAATCAATTTACCATTGCTGTTTAATACTTATAATAATATCTTAAACTTTTATGAGATTAACTCAAATAATGATACCTTTATGACGATCTTTGTAGATAATTTAATATTTTATACTGAAGAAACACATTAAGTCCACATTGCAATAGTTTACTAATAAACTCACATTATTTCATTAATTAGAATCTTAAAATAAATTCAAAGAAATCATTCTATTTAGAAGATTCATTTTTCAACAATAGAAAAAGCTGAAACTTTAGTTTTCCAAATAAAAATTTATAATCCAGAAATAAATATACAAATTGCAATCCCATATAAGAAAATGATAATATGTCTATGAAATTTATCTAATCAGATTGAATTCATTATCTAACAAATTGAAATTTAACAAAAGTCATCAATACTTGAAAAAAAAAAATAATGGTATATACTGCTAGAAATACTTTTATTCACTTATTAGAGTTAAACTTATTTATTATTTATTTTTAAAATTAATTCTAATTACATTGTGGAATATAAGCGCATCATAGATGAAAAAATTTAAAGAACATTGCCTTAGAATTCAAATTATACAATTGATAAATTATTGATTTTATCATAATAATTTTAGAAGAAGAACTCAGACATACAGCGCAGTTTCATCATGTACAGATAATCTAGTAACAAAAAATTATTTTAACAAATTAATTTTCAGTATGAATTCAAAAATAATAAAATAATAAAATTAAATTGATACTATCAAGAAATTTTATTGCAGAAATCTAAACATCTAAATAGTTTATTTGTATAAATATAATTTTTTTTTTTGTATAAATTTCATATTTTCAACTCTTTTGTAATTTTGATATTTTTGCACATTCTTTGAATATTACATACTTCGTTAAAAATGTGCATATGTGTACGGCATGATATTATTGAAATCAGTGTAATGATTGATTATTTGTAGATCTATTATTATTTTCAAATTATTTTTTCATTTTATATATTAATAATGGGGTTATTATGTCTGAAGTCAAATATCATACTACATAGAAATTATCAGTTCTCGTTCGATCATTAAAGTCAAGCTACATCGAATATTTGGTTCATACTTGGATAAATGATTGTTTGGGAATCATATGTTGTTGATATTTTATTTTTTTTTTATCTCTTTATTATTTTATCAATATTACTTTTTATTATTTCACACATTATCTCTTCATTGTTACAATTTTTCAATTATATTGATATGTTAATTTATAATTTCAATTATATAAATATTATATATAATTATAATATATATAATTATAATATATATAATTTATATAAATATATATAATTTCAATTATATTAATATCTTTCTTTTTAGAATTAAAAACGCATATTTAATTGATATTATTTCTTATATATATATATATATATATATATATATATATATATTATAAATTTTGTCTTA
>NW_006264077.1:36157-41621 GCF_000469605.1 Apis dorsata
ATTTGCGTAAAACATTGTCATATATGACAATTCAGACATATTTGTAAGTATTATATCATAAAAAAGACAAGACCTATTCGAAATAACTACGATTTATGGAAGATATTAATACAGCAAGTACTCAGAAAAATAAAAATGAGGATGCTAATGAATAAGAATTTAAGATTAATTATTAAACCTCATTATTAAAGTCATTATATCTGATATATATTAGATTTAAATTATAAGTAAATATATAAATATTGAAAACATAAAAATGAGTTGTAAAGAAATACAATTTGCATAAAAAATTTTTAGTTATTTTTTCTCATTAGATTATCCGATAGATTTCGAATTATTCGGACTATTCCCCATTTAATAATTCTATTATTCCTCATTTAATAAGCTTGTTAATCCTATTCTATTTTCATATATTTTTTAAATTTTACGACCTTCCTTAAAAACATATACATATGCACTGCTCAATATTATTTAAATCAATGCAATTGATTTATTTATAAATTTTTTCATTACTATTTTAAAATGACTTTTATTTTCTATATTTTAACAACGTACTGATATTACTCACGCCATTTCTACTTACGTAGAAACTACTGGTTCTCGTTCGATCACGGTTAGTACTTGGATGGGTGATGGCTTGGGAACATATCGTATATGTTATTTTCTTTTTTTTTTTTCTTGCCTTTTTTATATATATTTTATCGATGTATTTATTATTTTTTATTATTTCACATATAATTTGCTTATATAATTTTTCAATTGTATCGATATACAATGATCTCTCATTTTTAATGTATAGTTCAATTGACATTGGTTCCTTTATATAAGTTTTGTATTGATTTATTTCATTATTTGCATGTTATATTGTCATTTATGATATGCAGAATTCGATATAGCTTTATTTTATAATTTATAATAAAAAATATTTTATGACCGATAAAAATGGAAATGAAAATAGTAATGAGTAGGAATTTTGAGGTTGGTAATTATTAGACTATTGATCATAACAAATATATATTTGATTATAAATGAATATTTAAAACGTAAAAGTCTAAGGACTAAAAAAGAAAAATAATTTGTATAAAAAAATGGATTTCTAATTTTTTCCAGTTTTGATTATCCAATTATGGTTTGATTACCCATGAATTTCAATTTATTTGTGTTGTTTATATTGTGTTGTTTAAGCCAAGTTAAACTCATGAGATCATAATTTAATATACATTCACATGTGTAAATATTATATTTTATAATTTTTATTCTATATTTTAGTGTAGAAAATTTAATCTATTTTTTTTATTTTAAGCTAAAGTAAATATTAAACTTTTTCTAATTTTTATTTATATCGAACAAAATGGTGTACTTTAATATGGAATAAAATTAAATATTTATATTATATATAGAAATAAACGAAAATGTTTCTTTTTTAAAATCATTAGATTATGCAATATATTGTCGATCTATAAAATTGATTTATAAAATCTATAAATAATAAAATGCATTATGCACTAATAAGAAAAGAATATTATATATATTTTTTATTATTATTTATAAAGAATATTTTGTTTATCTATCTTTATCTGATTCTTTTTAACATTAGAATTACATTATTTTATAATTTATTCACGTATGATAATAATTAAAATAATATGGTGACGTATTATGGAAATAAATAGGTATATGTAATTCTATTTTTATATTAATAAAATATAATATTAATTTAAAAAAACACTTTTTTCAATAATTATAAAAAAAAAATATTTTTGTAATATTGTATACAAAAATAGTTTGTTGTAATATTGATTTTAATATTTTTTATATTATATTTTTAATTATTTATATTATTCATATAATTATATAATACAATATAATTTTTTATAATATAATTATTTTATATAAATTATAATTAATTTTTTTATATCATTATATATTATATAAATTATAGTTATTTTATATAAATTATATTCTATATAAATTAATAGCTTTTATTTAAAAAAAAATTTACAATTTTAAATGATTTTAAATGAATGTTTAATTTTATTTTTTATCATTTTAGTAAAAACGATATTTTAATATTTTTTTTTTTTCTAAGTAAATATTTTTTATAATTTTTATTTTCTATTTTTTTCCATCAGTATAATTTAAAGTTAAATATACATAAAACACATATACTTTCTATTATATCTTTTTTTGTTAAATAATAAAATGCATATCCATTTTATTTATTATTATATCTATTATATCTATTATATCTATATCTATTATATAATTTTACATATTTTAATTCATATTATTTTAAATTATTGTTATATTACATGCTTATAGAATATTAATATATTCATGCTAAAAATAAATATTCATATCATATTTAATATTTTGAAAAGTCGATTTCAGAGGACAAAAGAAATATAACAATTTATATAAAAAAATGTCGATTAAGATTTATTTATTAAATAATATTATATAATTAAATTTTATATTTATAGACGAAGCAAGACATATAGACATAATAATTTGACATTTTTGTATATCAAATTTTGTTTTAAGTTCTAAAATTAACTCTCTACAGATTTCGAAATATATATATAACGAATATAACAATTATATAATAAATGCAATGCAAAATTTATTTTTTAATTATAAAATAATTTATTAAATCTTTAAATCCATTTTTTCTTAAAAATGAATAATATGTATTTTTTTTGAATTATTTTGTGAATATTCAAAACTTTTATTTTGAAAATGAAAATGATTATCGAAATGAAACAAAAAGAAAATGAAAATAGGATTCTTTAAATTTCTTTAACGAAAAAATTCTATCGATCTACTTTTGATAAAAATTTTTGCTTGATTTCATCCAACTGAAGGTGAAATCCTTGAAATCTTCTCTTCAATTTTGAAAAAGAGAAAATCTTACTTTGAATTTTTAATATTAGGGTTTATTTTTTTAATGTAATTATTTCGAAAATTTTATAATATTTAATGTTTTATAATATTTAATGTAAACATACAATATTTGTATGTTTTGTTGAATTTATAAAAGAAAAACATTTAAATTTTATGCTAAAAAATAATTCATTATAATACACAACTTATTTTTTTAAAATGAAAAATAATATTCATATTGCATTTAACTTTTATTCAAGTTTTAGATTTTAAATATTTGCTATATTTAATAATTATAAACTTATATATTTGTGAAATCAGTCATTTCATATATAACAATTTAATATATATAAAGATTTGATCTGATTTAATAGCTATTTATTCAAACAGTATTTACCTATTAGGACAGATTAATAGCTTAGGATAAATGCAGATGAGAAGATCGGGAACATGACAAATGTGCCAAATACTCGTATTTATTAGAGGCCAGAATATTCAATCATATATATATATATATATATATATATACATATATATATATGCGCAAAATTATACAGGAAATTGTATTTAGAATTAAATTTGAAAATGCAAACTAAGTGGAGCAAATTATAATCACACATTTACATACATATATGATTTGCTAATATTGTTCCATTTATCAATAGTTGAATTATTTTAATGTAATAATAAATATTGCTACGTTATAAATTTAAAAATATGATGTAATTCCTATCCGTTTCCATTCGCTGTCGGAATTTATGTCGGTCGCCATCGTGTCGCCAGTCATTCATGCAATGAATACATTAAGTAATTTGCGTGTTATGGATTCGGGAAAGTGCAAAAGATATGGTTGTTAACAAAAAGAGTCTCGTTCGAAATTATTTCTTTCTTGTCTCTAATTCATCCACTTCTATATTATGTTTACGTTTAAAATTGTAACTTCATATGGACATAATAAAGTTAAATTTATATAAAAAAATATTAATATTGAATGTCTTTGGAAGATCGATTGGAGAGCAAAACAAATACAAAAATGCCAATTGATTCTATTTATTTATTATTAAGTTATAAATAGATATACATAAATTATTATGTATATTTCATAGAGTTTATACATAAATTTTAAATACAATAAATTACAGAATGCATATGATATGCAAAAAAAATAAAATATTTCAAATACATTATTATAAAATTTAAAGAATAAGACAAATCTTTATTTGAATTGTATTTTTTGTTTATAAATATTATTTTATTTTGCATAAATATTTACAATCTAATTATAAATAATTTAAATTCGCATTAGATGAATTATAGCTATAGAGCAAGATAGCGATATGATAGAAACAAAGTAGTTTTATTACATTTATCTTGCTTTACACATATCTCTTTCTAATGCAAAATTTTATTATAATTCATATTTTATTATAATGCAAAATATTATTATAATTTTATTATAATATATTATAAAATTATTTATAATTCAATAAATAAATAAGTTTTAAACAATATTTTTGTATTCAAATTTTTGTATTTGTTTTGAAAATCAATTTTTTAAAAATATATCTTGAATATTAATATTTTGTATATATATATATTTAATTTTTTATTATAAAAATAATAAACTCTTTTTTGAAAGATAAGTAAAGATAAATAAAGTAATAATAATAGCTTTATGTCAAAATTAAATTTTTATATTTAAATTTTTATTAAAATGATGATTTTTTATTCAAAATAATATTTATTTAGAATGAATAATTAAAATTACCTTTGTACAATAATAGAAGATCGCAAACACACACTTTTCAGATTGGTAATAAATTTTTTTTAAAATTTTTTTTTATAATGGGAAAATAGGGCCTTTGATACGAAGACCTTTCAAAGACTAAACATAATTTACTCTTAATTTCAACTTTAATTCTGTGAATCGAATAGGGGGCCTTCACCAGGTATAAAGTCTTGGTTAAGATCGGTGTACCAGGTGCGACTGAAGTGCAGAATCGACATTAACAGAGAAGATTAATTTAACGAGCAATTCGTGCAGAACCATAAACTGTACAGATTGTTAATTCCTAATTAGCTTGCCATGGAACACGAACCATTCCGTTTCACAGTTTAATGTGCTGATGAATACCTATGTACGATATGAATAAATGTATTTGTGCACTTGAATTTATAATCATGTGCAAGTTCCTTATTCTCGTACTGCGTAGCAAAGATTGAATGAAACTGTTAACATTTTCAATTATTTATCAAATAATAATAATTTTTCGATTATTATTTTATTTTTTTTAAGAAAACAGATATAGAATGATAATTATTTATTTTAAAGATTTTTCTCTATTTTGAAAATATCATTAAAGAATTTTCTTAAAAATTTTATTAATTCATTGAAACAAGAATTCAAGATTAAAAATTATATTTTTATTAATAAAAAAAAATAAATTCAAATAATGTTATTATTTTTAACAAATTAAAATTATTAATGATATTTATAACTACTTATTAATACTATTTATTAAAATAATTTATTAACATTATTTATATATATTATTTATATTATTTATAATATTGATAATAT
>NW_006264077.1:41629-41760 GCF_000469605.1 Apis dorsata
TAAAAATTTTATATAAAACATATATTGCAAAATTTTGTATAAAATTAGATATATAAAATTTATGGAATGGAACTTTTTATATGTCATATTGAATCATTATATTTCTTATAATCTTAAAATAATAAATTCAC
>NW_006264077.1:41986-44198 GCF_000469605.1 Apis dorsata
TAACTTTTATTAAATCTTTTATTTTTGAAATCTAGAATAGGATAGAAATTATTGTTTTAATAAAGTTAATAAAAAATAAAAAAAAATTTGTATTTTATAAAAATAATTTTTATAAGATAAATTTTGTAGAAAGATATATAAAATTACAATTATTATATTCATAAATTAATAATAAAATTAATAATAAATTAATTTAATAAATTTATAAATTGAATTTATAAAAAAATTAAAAAAAATTAAGTAATTATAAAATGTAAATAATTGAGAAGAATTCTAAAAAAAAAATATATATCTTTTCTTTACGAAAGCACATATTATAGATTATAATTTAAATAAATATTACCTATGCAATGTCATATGTATGCATGAATCAGCGTACATGTGTCTTTATGATGCTTTAAATCAAAGTTCGTGCGAATCGCACTTTGCCTTGAAAATCATAATGCATACTACCGATCAATGAAAAGAAACGAACACAAAGAAGAGAAAAAAGAAAGGAGAAAGAGATGATATAAGAATAAAAGAAAAAAGAATCAGGAGTTTACCTCTGATTTCGGACGTTACACCTTGCGCTATTTGTCGGTGAGAGCCACCAGAAGAGTAGGATGTCCATCATGATCTTCGAAAAGTTGCTAGCAGATGGCCGGCAGATGTTTACCATCTTATCCTGATTGTAGATCCAGACGAAGCCATACATGAAAGGTGGGTATCTGTTAGCGGATTGATAGCAAGGCTGTCTTTATTCATCATATACGAAGACTTGATCGATGTCGCAGAAAAAAGAACAATCGAAAAACAATAGTTTTGATGATATCCTTCCGTCAATATTTTTGATTAATAGTTAGAAAGCGTTGTAGAAGGCTATTATAAGAACTATAAGAAATTTTAACATTACAATAACACGATGCATAATATACATAATATATGTTTTTTAATCTGTATTTAATATATATTTTATGTATAATATATAAATGATATTTTTATATGATATTTAATTATTAAAAAAAAAAATAGAAGTATGCAATAATTTTATTTTATTTATTTTTCTTGAATAGATCTTTAGAGTAGTTTTATTTATTCTCTTTTAAAATATTCTTAATTTTAAAATAGTTATACATATATAAATCAAATGAAAAAGTATTCATTTTAAAAATTAAATTATTGCATAAATATGATAAATCTTATGAAACTTATGAATTTTTTATTTTTTCTAAATTAAGAAATAATTGGATAAGTAAAAACTCAGATGGTAATTAATAATATAAAACAGTATAATTTTTGTTGAGAGTTAACTTATGAAACTACATCAAAGTATTAATATACACGTTTTAACGACATACAAGTCTGAAATAGAATAATATAGTTATAACTTATTTTTTTAATAATTATATATTTTTAATAATATTTTTTAATAATTATATAAATTTCAATCATAACTTATAATAAGCATTGGATTAATTCCAAAATATTATATAAGATATTATATAAGATTATATATAAATATATAAAATACATGATATTTTAATAATTATATATGATATATTATATATGATTATAATTATATATAATTATTAAAATATATAAAAAATATTGAAAATTTCTTATATAAATATTACAATTAAAACTTAATAGAATAAAATAAAAACGATATATTATGGAATCATCTTACATCTTATGTAGAATCTCTCACGAAGATAATCTTACAAGTCTCCAATAACGAAATTATAATTTTAGAAGCATCAAATTCGATCTTTGGAATTTCAACATCAAACTATGTTAAACTCATTCACGTGAGAAATTTGTTTCAGAGAACAGAACTCTTTAATGTTCATTTGTCGGCTCTTCTCAAAATACCGAAGAAAGATTTTGAATCTTTTGTCCGTTTTACGATATGCACCTGCTCATTGATCCTCGCGGCAATTTGCTCAGTATCTTCCACCTTCTTTCTCTTCATCATATTTTCGCTTCGTTAAACAGTTTCGTATATCACAACTGAAAAATATTGATAAATTTTTAGTAATATTTTATATATATTATAATATAAAAATATAATATAAAATAAGATAATATAATATGATATAAAAATAAAATATAAAGTAAAAATATTATATAATATATATAGCTATTTACGTAATATTAATATTATTAATATTTATATTAATAAATAATTTTTATATAATTTATATAATTTACAATATTTATAATGTAATAA
>NW_006264077.1:44728-50420 GCF_000469605.1 Apis dorsata
TATATATATAATGTAATAATATATTAGTAACATTATTGTTAAAAATACTAGCAATAATAACATTAAATAATAATAATAAAATTAATTATATTTATTTTTTCAAATATCCTATTATAACATTAAATTTTTTATTATTATATTACAAGATATCTTAATAAAATCTTAGAAATTATTTTTAATAAAAATAAAAATAATATTTTCATTTTTTTTTAAATTAAATAATCTAGGAAAATTATTTTTTTTTGTATATAATAAATATTTTGGAATGACCGAAAAAAAATGATAAAGGAAGTTTCTTTAAATTTTTAAATGATATTAATTTTTTATTATTCGAAATTTCATTATTCGGATTTATTACATGCTAAAAAATCAGTCTTTTTAAACCATTTAATTTAAGAAAAATTTTAAGAAAATTTCTTAAAACAACGTGTAATATTTTATGTAAATCATATTTCTTTTTCTTTTAGAATATATTTATTGCTATTTGATGACAAAAAATTGAATTCAAAAAATGAACTTGTTTAACATAATTTATTCAAAAATATCATTATTTGCCACAAAAAAATTTTTTTTTGTCATTAAAAAATATTTCAATCAATAAAATAATGATATTGATAGGAAATTAATTCCGTATGAAATTTCTAGTTCTATATTATTAAATTCTATATTAAAATCAAGCTATTATAATTTTTTTTCTTTGTATTTCATAGTAATTTTTTAATCTAGTTTTAATCTATATTTATATAACTTTTTTTATTTTTATTTTTATTTTAATTTTTTATTTTTATATTCATAGAAAATACATATTTAGTATTTTATATTTTTATATTTTATATTTTATATTTTTATATTCATAGAACATACTAATAGAAATCTATATGATAGATAAAATTATAATATATTGCAGAAAATTTTAAATTTAAAAAAATTTAAATACAAGTGAAATTATTACAGCTGCTAATCAATATATGATGAAAAAATTTAGTTTTTAAAATAAATGTATGTAATAAAAAATATATGTAATATAAATTTATATAAAAAATAATATCCTAATCTTCTTTATCCTTTGATATAATATAAAAATATTGTTTTCTTATTATTTCTTGAAAATATAAATAAAACTTATAAAAAGTTATTATTCTTCAGCAATCAATCATTGATATGATCATTACTAATTGGAGCCCAACATTACTGATTGCAAATAGAATTGTCAAATATTCAATGACTCAATTTCTTTGCAGTGAATTTCGCAACGCGGGAAATATACATGACGTCATGCACATCCCCACTACTATTGTTATATTAGGCAGAAATATGTCACATTACCAGATTTACATCAAAGTCAAACATCACATTATGTTATGTAATGTAATTTAGCAATGGCAATAGGGATAATAATATCATATATTCTTCTCGTATTATATCTCTTTCTCATGAAGGCGAAGGTGAATTGAGTTACTTTTAAAGAAGATTTTAAAGTGTATTGTCTCTTCGTAATAAATATAAATAGGTAATCTTCGTAATAAATAAGTAATCTTGATTTGAATAATTAGTTAAGATTAAAAGTTAAAATAACTTCATTCGAAATATTAACTAATTGATTAATTAATTGTTGTGAATTTTCTCACCAGCATAAATAAGGTTGATAACTGGGCCGATCATTAATAACTTTTTCGTTTCATAGTTTTCACCAATATCAATATATCAATAAAAATAACAATTGAATGAACAATAAATAATTGACTGTCTAGAAATGTTTCTATAAAAATGTAAGAATTATTGATTTTTCACTAAATATAATTTCGAGAACATAAGATTCTTTCATGTTTTTGCGAAAAATAAATAAAAATTTATTGATTATAAATCCGAAATTAGGTATATTACCTGATATATTTCCATGTTAATATGTTTATCTTTAATATTGATATATATATTAATTTTTCGCAAGAAATAAAAATAATTTTATTTTTTTAATAAAAATGAATGAATAAGATATGATAAGAATTATAATATATATATAAAATAAATATAAAATATATTTTTCTTCTATTTCTTTATCAGTGTTCGTATTCTTCTATACAGCATTCTCAAATTTCTCATCATTTTTATTTATTAAAAACTTTGTCATAATGTCTTTTACATCATAGTGATTCTTGTTTCATGAAAAAATCATTTAGAAAAATTTATATTATATATATATCTTTTTTCTAAACTCTTATTTAGTTAGAATCTAATTAGATTTTAATTTAAATATATATAATAATAAGATTGTTTTAGTTTTTCAAATATTGGAAATTTAAGTTTGTGTTATAATTATAATTATGAATTTATTATTATTATTAATTTTTAATCCTAAAATCAATCTAAATCTATAATATAATATAATGAGACATCCATTATTCTTTTTCTCCCGTTTAGTTGTAGTATCATTATAGTGAATCACAATATTAATTAAACCAATTTTCTTCACTATTTATAATATGAGAATTTGTACAGTAATCTTGTTTAATACAAGTATGTATTTCGTTATCAAATATTAACTGATCTTCTTTCTATAATAATTTTTTATAATAAAAGCATTGACTAATTTTACATCTTATATTTTAATAATAAGACGATTAGATATTGAATGCCTTTGCTTTTTACAATCTCGTGGCAAGCTGGATTTGGATCGGCTTTTAATTTGTAATATTTGATCTTCTGGATTTTAATTCGAATTGCCTTGAAATGTCTGACTATTAAAAAAGACTATTAAAAAATTAAGAAAATAATTAAAAGTTATTGTTAAAAATAGAACTTAAAAATATTTAATAATGCAAATAGAACAATGTAAGAATATTATTCTATATATACTTATAAAATAATACAATATATTTGAATATGAAATAAAAATATTATAAAGTTTAGTTATGTATTCATTTAAAAAATTTTAAGATAATAATATCAAACCTAATATCTCTGTAATAAAATTAACTTGTAACAGAGAATATGAAATTATTCTTTTTCAGTTTTGAATTGTTAATGTATGAACATTAGCAGCATTGAAATATCAAATGAAATATCATTAATATAAATGGATATTATATTATCAGCTAAAAATGAATGTGTAGATTTTAATTAAAATATAAATAAATAAATATATAAAAGCTGTAATTTATCATTTTCTTTAATTACATCTATAAATAAATTAATTTAAAAGTATATTTATTATCTCTTTATAAAATAAAAAAATTATATTAAACATAAAAAGAAATAAATTTAAGTATTTATGTAAATTTAAATTTTAAATATTTAGACTATTTTACAAAGTTTAATTGATATATAAGATAAAATATTGAATATTAAATATTATAATTGGTAATTTCTGAAATAATTTCAAGATTTTTCTTTACAAAAACTTTTGTTAAAAAGTTATTAACAAAAAATATTAGTCAATTAGCGTATAGGCTTCGGCATTTTTTTCGAGATATATTGCTTGAATTTATTCATGCTTGATCGACAATATTCAATGCTATACGTATTTACGCTGTCACTGCATAAGCGGACTAAGTTACACGCCCCGTGATTGACCAATATTTTTTTAAGTAAGTTTTTGAAAAAAGAAAATATTGCTTGAAATTATTAGAAATCAATTTACGAATGTTTCTACATTTTTTAAACATTTTACATTATTATATAAGAATATTATTATTAAGAATTCGAAAAATGTTAATAAAAATTTATAATAAAAGTAATTATCAAGTAATGTTGAATAATATTATAAAATAAGAAATATGTTCGTAAATGAATCCGAATAGAACAATAGATTTTTAATTAAACAGATTCTTAATAAATGAAATTATTAGAATACAAAAAATTAATTTTTTTAACAATCATATATTTTTACGATATTTTCAATTAAAGAAACAATTTGGAAATGTGATAATTTAAATATATATATGTATTGTAATGGATTCAATAAGTTATAAATATGATTAAATATACAAAGATATATGTGTAACAGTTCTTCAGTTATCATATACGCATAATAAATATATATTTACTTTGATAGATATAATAGATTAATTGATAAATTAATAGAAATATGATGTTAAAAAATATATATAGAAATAGTTTAAAAGATATATAAAAGATGCAAAATATGAGCATAGATTGGAATTGCTAGAACTTCATGTCTTTTTCGAATTAAAATTCGTGCTAATTTTGTAGTTAAAAATTTTTTACATCTTTTTATGAAGTTCAAGCTCTCAAATATCAAGTGATCAAAAAAAATTTTTTTACTTTCATAGTAAACAAAATACTAAAAAAAGAAAATAATACAAAATATGTGGAAAAAAAATTTGCTACTGGAAAATTCTTATCCATTTAAAAATGGAAAAAATTATAAATACCAATTTTTAAAATTATAAATACTATTAACTTATTAATAAAAATTAGAAATTATTACTAAAAATTATAAATTTTCTTGATTATTTAATAGTTATTTAATATATATGAATATTAAATATGAATATTAAATATAAGTATACAAATATTTCTACACAACAAATATAATGAATAAAAATTTTCATAATTTCATGTTTAATTTTTATGTATTAATCACAATATGTATTATTATATTACTATTATATTTAACCACAATATCAGTTCTACAATAAATCTTTAGAAAAAATTATATATTGTTAAATTTATTTTCTTTCTTCAAAAATAAATCTACGCTATAAAAGTATAAAAAATTTACAATAACAATTTACATAAAAAAAATTCAAAATAATAGAAAAAATTATATATATTTAATATAGAAAGATGTTTTTACAAACAATCATATATTTGTGATAATAAAATAGAAAATTAGTTTCTTTAAAACATATATTTATTATATGTTACTTTGAATAAATATGAAGAAATATGAAATATAAAATTTTTTAGTTAATTATATTATTAATCTTATCATATATTTCGAAATATATGATAATTTATTTTTATTTTTTGATTATACTATATGAAAGAATATTAGAATTATTCATATCATAAAATAATTTTAAAAATTTGTATATCAATTTATTTATTAAAAATCTCCATATTAATTTTTATTTTACGAAAATAAAATTATAAGTTAATAAATAGATTCATTTAATGAAAAAATAACAATTTGAAATTTTTTAATTCGGAAATAAAAAATTAAAAAATTTTTTTTGTATTAAAATTATAGACAGAATAATATAATAATAATAATAGAATAATTTAATAAATATAGATGAATATTTTAATTCTCATTTATTTTTCACCATTATTATTCATCAGTAATATATAATAGTGTCAACTAATCCTTAAATTCCCCTAATCCATTCGAAAACTTCCTCTCAATTTGAGGACAGTATTATATTTAAATTATTCTATTCTTATCTTAGTTCTAAATTTTAAGAACTTTTTTAAGTAAATTTAATCAATATATCCACAATGTTTTTATTCATACAAATCTATATTTTATTTTCTGTTTGTATACTTAAATATCATTATAAAATGTTATAATAATAATATTTAAATTAAATTATAATATATATAATATATAATTTATAATTATATAATATATTAATTTATAATTATATATTATATTATATAATATATAATTATAAATTAAATATAATTAAAAATTAATAATATTAATTAAAAATTAAATTATAATATTATT
>NW_006264077.1:50888-60442 GCF_000469605.1 Apis dorsata
TATATATATAATTAATAATATTTATATAATTATTAATTAATTATTATAATTAATGATGGAAAATTTGAACAGCTTTTAATTGGAACGCTAAGTATTTAATGTAAAATTTAATTCATATATATAATTGTATTTCATATTAATTCCTTTAAATATTGACTTTGTTGAAAATATATAATATTCAATATATAATATTAAATATTGTTTCCAGTAATAGTTGATTATGGGGAGAGAAGAGGGAAGAAATTCAGATTTATAGTATGTATTAAAAAATAGTATGTATTAAAAATTCAAACAGATAAAAAATTATATTAATTGATATCCGAAAATGATTTATTAAGATTTATTAAAATTTATGAAGAATAATAAATGTTTGAGAATTTATATTAGATTATTTTGACAATTATAATAAATTTTCAAAATTTCTTCTTTTAAAAAAAATATAAACTTCAATTTATTGAAGTAATGATTGTCAAACTCTATTGAATATTCCTGTTTTTGAAGAAATATTATGTATGTTCCCTAGTTGTTTTATGACAATATAATACAAAAAAAAAAAACAATTTTGAGAATATATCCAAAATATATTTATGATCTTGAAATAATTTTGAATATGATCAGAAATATGAAATTAATCAAATATTTTTATAATTTTTAATAAAATTTTTTTTATAAGATAAATATATTATTGATTTAAAATTGATTTCATCGTAAATTCATACAAAAATTTAGCGTTTGACGTGAAATTTGAAATAGAAATTGAAAATTTGATTTGACTGTGATCAAAAAGTGAATGTGTAAATAATAAAAGATTTTGTACATTTTTTAGATAAAATTAACCTAAAATATTTGAATAGAAATGTTTCTATGAAAGTTAAACACGATTGAAAAACAAAGTCTTCGATACAACAATATTATAAAATAATATCATTATAAAATGTATTAATAATAAATAATTAATAATGAAAATTGTATAATAAAAATATAAAATATACAATAAAAATATAAAATTAATATATAATAATAAAAATAATATAAAATGATATAAAGATGACACAAATAAAATTTTGTTAATTTATATCTACTCTTATTTTTATTTAATAATGAAAAAAATTTACAATTGCTTAATTATTAATGATTGATATGTTTATATTGGATAAGATTGTTATGGATTTTTTAATGTAGATATTAAAGAACTAAATTCTTAATCTTAATTATTATAGTAGAAAATTATTTCAAATATAAACACAAAATGTAGAATATTAATTTTTATTTTTATACGTATACAAATAATAAAAAAGCATAAACAATTATTTTAATTTTAAATTGACGTTAATAACTAAAAATCATTTAAAATCATTAAAAATATTAATGTAACAAAAATAAAAAATTTCATCCAAATTCTAAGAAAAATAAAAATACATGTAAAAAATATTAATATAACAAAAATAAAAAATTTCATCCAAATTCTAAGAAAAATAAAAATACATGCATCATATTAAATTTTTCACATATTTGCACATACTTCTCTTAAAATTTACAATTTATAATCAATTAAATGCATTAGATATTACATATCATGTACATATTTTTACATACATATATATATCATGTCAAAAGTTTAAAAGTCGTATATTTTTTAAGAATTTTAATATTCAATCAAAAGAATTTTCAATTTAATTTTAAAAAATCGTAAAGAATTGTTGAAATAATTATCGATATTTCTGAAAATTTTTCATTAGTAACAAAATTAATAAAAAATGTAATAACTATCATTGAAAATATGATAAAATTTTTAGTTATTAATATATTTCAAATAATTTGAGATTTCAAACATTTCAAATTTATAATTTAAATATATAATATATAATAATTTAAATTAATCATATTTATGAAATGTTTACATTTAAATAATAAATAAGATATTTATTATTTAAATAAGATAATAAATAAGATATTTATTATTTAATCATGATGTAATAATGTAAAGAAATAATATGACAAAAATAAAATAAAATTTTCTTATTTTTTCTAATTATTTATATTTTTGTCATAATACAATCTAAAATACAATTCAATTTTTATACATCTTAAATATTGTTCTTTCTCTATTGTTCTCTCTTTTTGTTTCTCAATTCTTCTATATTTTTTCTTTCTATTTTTATTAATTTATTATTCTTTATTAATTATTATTCTATTATTAATAAATATTATTATTCTTTATCAATCTCTTTTTCTTCTTATATATATTGCAGTACTCAAGCATAATTTCTGCATAGGATCAATGCATCTTGTTGAACCTATTTCCATTTCATAGACGAATGTATACATGTTAATATATTCATGATACATTTTTCAAAGATAGAAAGAAATTATATTAGAGATATTAATTAAAAAAAAAAACTACAAACAAAAATTAGTATATAAAAATCTCAATTAAGATTTTTTTTATTAAATTATAAACAATTTAAATTTGTTATGTCAGACGAAGCAAACTCTCATATAGAATATATTTATTCAATTATTATAATTATAATTGAATTTCTAGTTTACTTTTTAAAATTGAAATAATTATATATATATATATAATTAAATTAAATATTTTAATATAAATTATTTAGTATTTGTAATTATTAATATTTAGTATTAATTAAATTCATTAATATAATTAAATTGTGAAAATCTTTAAACAAAAATAGTTTCTAATATAGATTCTAATATTCTAGTAAAGAATTATTTCTTGATGCTGATTATTTACAACTATGAGAATGAAATTAATATAAAAAAATGTAAAATAATTATGTTTTATTAATTAAGATAATTATTATTAATGTAAATTAAAATAATTCCTATATATATTATATTTTCCTTATTTGGATTTTTATATTTATATATATAAAGTATAAAAATGTTTTGAAAGTTAAAAGAAAAGAAAAGTAAATGAAAAATCACATCTATTATCACATTATATTATATTATCACATTTATATTATAAATTTTTGTTATAATTGTGTCATTATTGACACAATTTATATAAACTATATATTTGAATTTTCGAAATTTTAATCAGATTTTAAAAAAAAAAAGATTTCCAATTCGATATGAATTTAAAGTACTGACTATGATATATTAGGTCTAAAATTTAATTCGCTGTTTTTATAATATTATAACATTTATAACTTTGATTTAAACATTTGCAACATCTCATTTTATAAAATATAAAAAATATAATATATTACTACCTTTTTCTATACATTATTTGTATTATTATATATATATTATTATAAATATCATATTGCATATTCCATATATTACAATTAAGACATTTTCTCAATATAACTATTATTGATATTGTTGATATCTTTCTTTTGTTTACAATGTGTTTACACTGTGACAACATGTTTACAATGTGACCATAATAATAAGTTTTATGCGTTTTATTAATATGAATTTATTTTATAGTTTAAAAAAAAAATAGGCAAGATAAGATATATGATAATAATAGTAATTTCAGTATATTAAAGAAGATTTGAAATATTCATGATTTTGATTATGATAAGAGAAAATAAAATGATAAATTGTAATATTTATATTTTGTAACATTTATAATTCTCGTATATAATTTGCAACAAAATAAAAAAAAAACCGTATTTAAATAAAATTTCATGTTCATTTGCAAATCACATTAAATGCATAAAATTGACATTTTTTAATGTCATTATGATGTAAAGTTCGATCGAAAAATTTTCTATATATATCAGGGAATAATGCTAATGTCGATATATCTTTAGATACGATTTATATAAATATATTAAATGTTTGAAAATATCTGAATATCAAGCATAAAAATATAGAGTTTTTAAACATTAATGTAATTTTCATAATGTGTTTTAAAGTTAATAAAATATATATATAAAATCATATATTTATAAAATTAAATGTATGTTATCGCTATATATACCTTAAATTCTATAACTTTTGTATAGAACATTTTTTCGTATCATATTTTTGCTGTTCATAGATAAAACGAATATACTGCATAATTACATATTTTGTCATCACAGTCTTATTTTGTTCTTTGAATTATTCGATCCATTAAAGCATTTGCAACTATCAAACTATAAATAATATGAAACAAAAACTAATTTTTTTAATGCTTTTTGTTTCATAACTTTAAACTGACTCTTTTTGCCATTTGTTAGATTCTCTTTTAACATTTAGTCATTTTAACTTTATTATTAATGATCTAAAAACAAATAGTGGATACTAATTTTTTTTATTGTAAATATAAATTTTATAAAATAATGCTTAAAAAAAATATGGAGACTCATTTTGAAATATAATAAAATTATTCGTGAAGTATTATAATATATTTTTATGTATACTTTTAAATATTAGTAATCACAAAAAGACATAATAAAAGAGAAATGATCTTTTATATAAAGCAAATATTTAATCAAAAACTAAAATAATGAAAAAAATCTTTTTAAAACATAAAAATTATTTCACAAAAATTTTAAGATCGTATGTATTATAATAATTCTTAACATTTGACAAAGTATATTTTATGACTTCAAGAAGTCTTATAAATGATAAAAAAAATATCATAACATTTTTAATTCACATATTTAATTACCTTAAGTAATAAAAATTTTTTAAATTGACTTTTGACCAGTTAAATCAGCTAATTGTATTATCATTATGCGTCGTGTTTTCGTTAAAAAAGTCTGCTACGCAAATGGATACTGTAACAAATATTGTGTTACTATACTGTATTCTACTGTACTATCGTGCACACAGTTGAATATTCTCACCTTATCACTTACTCCATCCAATGCAAAATTAAATTATTTATGACTCGATAAATACATACATATACATATACATGTACATATGAATTATATAAGCATATTCGTATGTACATATATATGAACTTCTTTCATTTTTTTCAATGTATGAAAAAAATCTTATAATCATCCCTTTATTTTCATAAACACTTTCAGTTATATGTATGCATTGATTTAAATATATAATTTAAACATATGTATATCCATTTATCTTTACACAAGAAAATTATTATCAAAATTTCTCTGAAATATGATATGTTTTTTAATAATTCGTTCATTTTAACTATTCATTTATTTACGATTTTATTATCCGTTCTAATCGTATTGTTTTCCATTGTACTTTTATAGGTAATGAAATCAAATTTTAATTGAACTTGTTTCGAGGTTATACAGCTTTCGAGATTACACTCTGAGGTATGCTTAGTTTATTGGTGTACGACAATGCTTAAGTGCGGTTTTAACATCACGTTTATCTTGCGTATAGCTGAACAGGAAATTTAAGATGCGTACTAAATACAATAAAATATTCTATAAGATAATAATTGAAGTATATAAGAAATTCAATGTAATTATAATCTGTTGTAAATTGTTCTTTTTTATACGTCATTAACAATCTTAATACACATTCGAAAACGTTCATTTAAATCTTATAGAGCATTGAGACCTGAAGGTATTGATAGGCTCCTTCCTATAAAAGAGGAGAACGCGCGCTTAAGTCGTTCAATCGTAGAAGGTGAGTAGCAGTGTTTAAGCTTAAACAATCGTTGAAACGATAACATGTAAGTACCATCTCGTAACAGGGAATTCTCATAACTTTCATAAATTTTACTTTAAATTTTGTGTTTATTTTTATGTTTTTTTTAAGCAATGTACTTTTTATATATATATGTCGTTTTCAAAAAAACATCGCAATAATATGTATATATTTTAAATTATTTAATTATATATACATAATTTTTCATTTCAGATACAATATAGGTTCCTTCAAGAAAATAAATATGTCGAATATAAAAATCATTGCGATATTAATCGCAATTTTTTGTTTGACAAGTCATTTAGTTTTAAGCGATTATTGTTACACTGATGATACAGATCCCTTTATGCACTTCGGTCCATACACACGTAATCATATTGTTCGTGGTGCAATAACTAATCCTCATTTGCCAAGTAGGTAATAGATTGTCACCTTATATCTACAAAACTCAAATAATGCATAAATTATATTTTCTACTTACCTTTTTTATATTTTCTTTTTTCATAGATTGTAAACTTCGCCAGATTTGGATGTTAGCTAGACATTCAATTAGTAGTGATAACAATTATTGGTCGCCTCATGTACATGAACTCTTGCAAAAATATCATAACAATATTTCCGAGAGCTATGACCTAGGCGGTAAGTATAATATAAATATTTTTAATTAGTTCATAATTTTTATATAACGTTACATTTATTATTAGGAGTTCATTTATGTGCAAAGGACATTGAAAAACTGAGAGAGTGGAAAAAATATGAATTTCTAGATGATGATAATCTTAAGCTATTGATAAAGCAAGATAAACAAGATATGTTTTCTCTTGGTATACGATTTAAAAATTATTTCCCGAATTTTTTTGAATATGACTCAATTAAATCTTTAAAACATGAATATCTTGTAAGTATTTTAAATTTAATATATATATATTTATAAATTTTTATAAGTGATATTCATTTTGATCTATATATAGTTTAGAGGAATTGAACAATTGGGAACAAAAGATAGCATAAATAGTTTCATAAATGGTCTGTTTGGTAATGTAACTTTTGACATAAAAATAAAGAAGAAAGATAATTTATTGCAAGTTCGTATAATATTAATTATTAACCATTAAGATAATTTTTAATTGTATAATTGTTTAATGTATAATAATTTACAGTTTCATAATATTTATCAGCCATTTTTGAAACATAAGAGTGCATCACAAATGAAAGAATTTCATAAATATATACAATCTGCAGAATGGAATGAAATGCTTCAGAGTATTAGTGATCGACTCGGTTATTCGTCACCACTTCCTTTTAGTACAAAATCTTATTTTATAATTATAATTCAAATTTAATCTTTTTTCGTTTTAAATGAATTTTTTATTAATTCTATTAATCAATTTTATTTAGGTACTATCAAATCTTTTTATCGTACTTGCACTTTTGAGACTATTTATTACGGGTCATCTCCCTGGTGCGCCATTTTTAGAAAGGAGGATCTGGAAAAGATTCAATTCAGTGAAGATTTGATGTCTTATTATCATTCAGGTTATGGTCAAAACATGAGACAAATTGTTGGATGTCCAATGGTAAAGGACGTTTATAATCATTTTCGGTAAGTATATATAGAAAATCCAAAAGAAGTGGACCATGTAAGTAAGATAGATAATTTTGAAATATCTCTTTAATGTTACAATTATTAATTGATTTTAGCTCTGTTAGTTGTATAAATAAATAAAACTTTATTTATTAATTCATATTTAATTTATAATTGATAAATATTTCATTTTTTAAATTTAAATTAAATATAAAAATTTCTCTTTATAATTTCATTCTTCTGAGATGTAAAAACACATTTTATTAAATTTTTCTATATAATATATTTTAATTATAATATATTATAATTAAAATATTTCAAATGATTCCTAATTCAAAATTTGTAAGTATTATATAATTAACTTTAGATTAGACTTTCGTTTAATATATAATGGAACTTGATCGGATGGAAAGGGGTTAATTGGACCATTATTTTTAATGTGAAACATATGCAAAAATATATTGAATGTTGAAATAAAAATAAAGAAAATAGATAATAGAAAATATAGAATAATATATGCATAAAATATGAAAATATAAAATAATTGAGAAAAAAATCTTAAATTATAAAATAAAATATTATTATAATAAATGTAAAATTTTATTTTTTTTTAAATGATTAATTATTATTTTTTCATATAATTTTATCTATCCTATATAATCTGTTTCAATTGCTTCATTACAATTGATTCTAAAAATATTTAAAATAAATATTTAAAAGATATCTATTTTTAAGAAAAATATTACAATTTTTTTTTATAATATGTTGAACATTATTAATGCAAAAATTTTATATAATATATAGGAATATCATAAATTAAAATTTTCTTTAATAATTATAGTCATAAAACCATTTTAATAAAACCATTTTAATAAAAAAATGATTTATCTTTCTCAAAATTACTTTAATATAGTTGATAATAAATTACATGGAAATTACATTTAAATTGAAGTATGTATAATATCATCAATAATAAATCATCGCATCATATATTACATGTGAATATTTTAGAAATTTTGAAGATGGATATGGTGTAGACGAACCGAAAGGTATTTTTTACTTTGCTGATATTACCGCGATTCAACTTTTGTTATCAACAATTGGAGCTGCAAAAGATCCAGAACCTTTGTTAGCTAAAAATTTCATCCAAGCAAGAAACAGGAAATGGTATCAAGCTCACTTAACGCCGCTCTCCGCGAATTTAGTGATTATGTTATTTAAGTACGTCCATGATTATTTTAGATTTTTTTTAATTATTCAGATTAATTTATTCTCTTCTTATTATTCTGCTAATATTATTTTCAGATGTAGTAAAGATTATAAGGTGAACTTGTACTTAAATGAAAAACCGTTAGATATCGATTGTTGCGAACACGGCATATGCGATTGGAATTTTCTGAGGAACAAACTAGAAGAAACTGTGTTCAATTGTAAAGCGGACATATGTCATGATTAATGTATATGTTAAATCGTGTTTTAAAGATATAGTATTTAATAATCTAGCAAAAGATAAGAATAAAGATAAGATGATAGTGAGGATGATAGTATACTTTTGTTAAAAATTGCGTAGAAGAAATGACAATATAACAACTTGAACGTGTATGTTGAAATCAATAAAGCTGATATGATGAAGAATACGGTCATATCCTATGATGCCTTCAAATTCAGTTACAATTACTTGATATTGTCATTTAATTTTCAAATTTGCATATAAACCTTTATTGTCAATTAAATTGACAAATTATATACATATTGTTTAATTATATTTTATATTTAATTATACGTTATACATATATTATTAATTTATTCAATATGTCATTTAATTTTTTAAATATAATGTACATGTCATATTAAATTTAAATTAAAATATTAGGATTAATGTATTAGTAAGTACCAATATGCATTTTACACATATTGTTCAAATTTTTTTTAATAAATTATACAATGCACCGAGCAATTTTTAATTAATGTTCTGTAATTTACCATGGATAGATATTTTAATATTAGAGATATCAAATTACAAATATTTTATTTTTTTTATTAAATCTAATTTTTTTAATTTAATTTTGTTTATTTAATTTAAATATTATTTTATAATACATGTAATTATTTTCATAATAAAGAATGAAGAATTATATTAGAGTTTTCAATTCCAATTCCACTTTTTAAAGTTTTATTTCAGATTATGAATTCAAGATCACTTAACGAAAAAGAGAATGTAATTAAAAATTAATAAATATAATATTATACGATTTATAATATTAGAAATTCCATGATTAATTTCAAGATCAAGATGGCCTTTAAAGAGAATGATCTAGATCAAAATGAAAACAAAAATTATAATATATATATTATAATATATATATTATAT
>NW_006264077.1:60816-63141 GCF_000469605.1 Apis dorsata
TTTTTTCTTACGAAATATCTACAATCATTACTCTCTTAATTTTTAAAATATTTGCAAAAAAAGTTTGTTAATATCACTATATTAAATTTAACTTATAAATATATGTGTTTTTAATATCGTATACATTGATATTGATTGCTAATTATTAAAAAAAACGATCAAGAACAGAAGAAAATAATAATAGTAGAGGAACTTAGAAATTAAAAATAAAGATAAAAGAAATAATGAATGTTTTATTTTCATCATATTATCATATCATAAAACAAAAAACTTGTCCAAACAATATAATACAATAAAATATATGCAAATTTTCAATAAACATAATAATTAGTATTAAAATAATATGATTAAAATATGGATATTGAATTTTAACTATTATTTCTTTTGATTCAATAATCTTATATCAGAATAAAAAACATTATTAAATCATATATATCCTAATCATCGACAATATCGCTATTTTTGCAAAAATTATTTTTTTACCTATCAAAAGTCTGTATGGATAATTAAATCTATTAAACATGTAATTTTTAATCAGGACTCAATAGTGAAAATATATACTCTAATCATGTTATAAATCTTAAATTTGGTATCTTGTTCATAATTTATTAAACTAATCTTGACAGTATATTTATTAAAATTTTCATTCTCAAGTTCAACATTATACACACATATAAATATATATTATAAATCTCTGTTTTTTTTAAAGAAACGTATAAAAAAAATAAAACGAATAGAAGATTTTAAAAATACTAACATTTCTCTTTTTAGGTAGATAATATCAGATTCATAGTCTTTGATGTTGTTCACAATCATTCTTTTGATCGTAAAACACAACAAAGCAAAACAATAACTTAGAGATTCGCATTCATTTATTTAATAATAATTCATATCATATTAGCTCCTTAAGAAGAAATAAAAACCAGGAGGCATAAGAAAATACAGTATAGTTATATTACATAATCTCAAATATACACACATATATACATATAAGGATGCTAATAAACATCATAATCTAAACGATCAATTTGCAGTAGTAACAAATATCGAGTGCAAGTGATTGAGATAAAGTCAGTTTATCAAGTGATTCATTGAGCTATGTACGATATTTTTATACACATAAAGATAATTAAAAGAAGCAAGTTTCTGTGTAAAAAAACATATTCGATCTCTTTAATCTGAAATCTTATGAGTGTGCTTTGATTTGTTTTTATAGATTTTGTTAGATTGAATATCATACAATGATTCACTATGAATTTAAATAAAATATACAACGATTCATTTATAGATTTAAATAAAATATTATATAATGTCGAATATTTTGGAACTTGTTCTAAGTAAAATTCTTTTTGTTAAATAAATAAATCGTATAGTATATTATATATTATGTGCTAAAATTCGGAAATAATTAATTGTTTATTTGAAAGGATATAAATTCATCATCTTTTCATTAAAGTGATATAATACTGCCATGTATCCAGTTGATCATTTTCATTTTACTATTTTATCATCTCTTAAACTTAAAATACTTATATTCATTAGCTATATTGCCATATATATATAAATATCCTATATAGATATATTCATTTCAAAATTTCAAAATTTCAAAAATATTATTAAGAAATATATTATTATTATAATATAATATATAATATATTAATAATATATAAATATAATTATATTTATATTTTATTAATAAAAGATTATTATCGATATTAATCATATATTTTTTATTTTTTTATTGAAATGTTTATATACTATCAATAAAATCTATTTATTTATTATTATCTATTGCTAAAGTATTGTTATTATTATTTGGCTGTATTGCAATTGTTTTGGTTTATATCATATTCATTTATTATATTATTTTTTTTTTTGCATTGCATAAAATTGCATAAAATGTGCTTCAATATCTTTAAAATAATGTATTTCATTTGATAGATTTGTATATTTGTTAATTGCATATAATTGGACATTATTTATTATTACATATATATATCTAATATATCTAATCTATCTAATATAATCTAATCCAATATATATCTAATATATATGTAATATATATGTAGTAATATATTACATATATATTTTTATGATTTTTTCTAGTATATTGAATATAAATAATAACGAATAATAATAATAAAAATATTTGATATCGTTACATAATTCTAATTATTCTAAAATAAAATTCTAAAATATATATTTTTGAATTTCGCATAAATTATAGTAGCGTATCTAATAGGAAAATAAAAAATTAATAATGTGTTAGATTTTAAGATATTAATCATGAAAAAATGGGCAATAATTTAAAAAAAAAAAAAAAAA
>NW_006264077.1:63323-76388 GCF_000469605.1 Apis dorsata
TTTTATATGTTTCGGAATAATTTTCCAATAAATATTTATTAATTTTATAATAGAGTTTTTCTATTATAAATATTTTACATTTTGTGTGCAATGTTTCAACTTAATAAATCCTTCATCATTTAACATTGAAAACAAATACTTTCATTTTTATGTAATTTCTTTCTTATCGTTTGAATCTATTAAATACTTTCATATCATCAAAATTTCTTGATGTATTTTATATAGCATGACCAGAACTTGTAAATGATAACTTTAATGATCTATATTCTGATAATATATTATCTTCATATTATGTGATTTAAAATATTGAAATTATTGAAAACATTTTAATGGAATTACATAAGTTTTTTTTTTACTATTTTTTGAGTGCTGTATAATTGTAGTAAAAAAACTTAAAAAATATATATATAATAAATATACTTAATTTATATTTTATATAATTTGAAATATACATTACACAACACTTCTCTTCATTATATTAAATAAAAATATAATAAAAAACATTACATAAAAATACAACAAAATATAACAATAAAATAATATAATAAAAAAATATAAAAAAATAGTAATTAATATATATTTTTCATTGTTCTCACTAATCTTATTTTTCGTTTTTTGAAATTAATTTATTTGCTGATTTTTTAAGACTGATGTTAAATAATTTCATTATTATTTATATTTACAAATTCAGCCAAAATGATAGCAAAAATGCTATAATTGTCAATTAAGAAAGTTTAAGAATTTCTATTTAAACTCTCAAGGATTAAAAATTTGAAAAAGCAAAATTATTCAACTTTCCATAATATACTGATTGATTAAATAATATGTATATGTTATGTTTATATTTACAATAATATAATTTAGAATAAAAAAAGTATTATAATAAATTTAATAATGTATTTTGTATTAAATCAATTTTAATGAATTTTTTAACTTAATAATTTATTTATCCTAATAATATTTTAAATATATTATCGATAATAAAATTTTGATAATTCTAATATTACAGCAAACATAAACTAGATATAATAGTAAACTAATTATATAATATATTTTTGTAATCCAAATTTCTAAAATTTCATTTTTGTATTATTTGTAGATCTACAATCAATTATTTCGTTTATTGATATCTCTTCATCATTTATTAATCTAAATAATCCTAACACAGCTCTTCATATTTCATATTTCAAATTTCACCTTCAGTATTCCAAATTAACAAAATGATATTAAAATCTAAAATTGTGTCATATTTTATATTTTCGAAATATTTGCAAAATTCATATGAAATTATAGAATTGAAATGCAAATGACAAAATTAGATGATTTATTTAATTAAAGATTTGGTCATATTTTAACTTTTATGATTTCAACAATTGATTATCTATTAAAAAAATTTTGGAAATTGAATGGAAATTGAAAATTTTATAAATCAAATCAGAAATATTAATTACAGTTTTTATAAAATAATAAATAGCATTAACAAATCATTCGTTCTTACTATTATTGATATTATTGATATTAAATTAAATAATGTTAACTATTTAGATATCTTGGTATTACCAAATTATCAAATGCATTTTCTTTTCTAAGATACAAATGTGTAATAAATTATTATTTTTTTAATTCAATTTCAATTATGAAACATTTTAATATTTCAGTTGTTCGATTGCACAAAAAATTCAATTATGCAATCATATTATAAATAATTATTCAAAATTCTATATTGTACTTCAAAAAAAGTTCCAATTATCATTATTGAAAAAACCATATTCAAATTGATCTTAAGATATTATCATTCAAGGACCATGAATTTTAAATGCTTTTATGCATTTCTATAATCTTTCTTCTGAGTATGTCCTTTTTATCTTCTGCATCCAATCTTGTGGAATCTCAAGGCAGGAGAAGGGAATCTGGAATAGTTACCGGGAAAACGACTACCCTGGCTTGACATGTGTTAGGTTATGACCTGAATAGCAGATTATTCGTTTATGAGGCTACGTCCCACCTTTCGTCGTTTTATTGAATTCAGGAAATATTCTATGTGCATTTCTGTATTCACTATTAAAATCTATCTAATACAAAATTCCATTGTATTTAAATTTCAGAGAAAGAATATTTATTTTTATTTCTTTATTATATATGTTTAATTTGATTGAAATTAATTATAGAATTTATTAATTAATTAAGTAATTAATATATAATTAATTAATTAGTTGATTATTTAAACTGTCACAAAAAAATTACTATATAAATAAATAATATTTATTAAATATCAATTATGCGGTTAACTGATTGAACTCGTATTTCAATAATTATTAAAAAATTTACAGATAAGAAGACAACTTCATTTTTTTATATTTCGAAGAGTTTTGCCAAAATTATATCATTCAAATTATTTTGTACTAATTTCAATAATTTCAATGATTTTAAAATATGTTATTGTAAAGATTTCATTTTTAAGTAAATTTATCTTATACAATAGACACTAAAAGATTTTAGTTTATGAAAATATAATATATAAAAATATATTATATAATATTAAAAGTTCAATACATAAGCAAGTCCTTTTTCTGCATCTCTATTCAAAAATCTAATTCAATCTAACATAGAATAGAATAAATTTGGATTACATTTCTAAGTTAAGTTAGGTAAATTTAATGAATTAAATTTAGGATAATGGCACAGAGAGAGCAATAAAGCATTATAATTTTAAATTTTTATAAAGTCAATATTTACTAAAATATTCATATAATGTATCTCTTCGTGAATAACTAATGAATTGTTAATTAATTGCAAATCCATTGATTGTGTAACAATTTGTATCATGTATGTACATAACGTACGTATACATAAGAAAATCTAATCGACAATTTCTTCGTAATGCATCGGTCAATATTAATATAAATATATACATTTTTTTGCTATTAGATGGTTACTAAAGTCAATCTGTTTCATTTTATCAATTTTTTTTTGCAATATCAAAATAAAAGAATTAGAAAATTTTATTATTAATATAATATATTTTTTATAATAATATATTTATAATATTATTAATAATATTATATAATAATAAAAATATAATAAAAAATATTATAATATTATTTATAATAATATATTTTATTATTAATTAATTATATTAACATGCTCTCAATATAGAAAGAATAAATAGAAAAATATAATCAATATATAGATTCATTAAATATTCATCAAATATTTTTGCATTAAATTTGAACAAAAAATCAAAGATATATATATATAATATTAATATATTTATAATATATAGCTTTTATTCTAATTCTAAAAGCCAAGAAACATAAAAGTTATTAAAAATATCGCTTCAAGCTTATTTATTAAATTATAAGAAATCTACTTTAATAGATTAATAGATGAAATGGAGCGAAATCGCGATATGACACATAGAAAGCCATCTATTGGATTATTATTTATTTTTCAAAGAGAATAGTGGATATATGTTACATTTTCATTTATAAGACAATAAATAAATCTTATTTGTATAAATTTGTAACATATATGAATCTTTTAGACATTCATTCAATTCTTATCTATATTACGCATTGCTATCGATAGCGAAAATACTATAATAATCGAGACCGCCTAACGGCAACAGTCATTACTAATCACTCTTATTGTTGATTGTGACTATATTAGAAAAAAGATAATGTTTGGTGATGTTTCGATTTTGAACAATTCTAGCAATAGCAGTCATATTGATATTTAATGGTGATAAAATACTGATATTTGCATCAGCCTAAAATCCCATTTCAAAAATTTTGTGTAATATAATTATAATTTTTGTTTTAAAATAAAATAGTGGAATATATGATGAACATATATTATATAGATAATAAAAATTTTTTTTTCATTTGTATTTTTATGAAGTTGTATTATTTATTAAATTTAGTTATAAATTAGATATATTTTCGTATCTGTATTTTCTAATGAAAATTAAGTAATATATATTGAAGATAAAAAATAAAATATGTACTATATATTATATAGTACATATTTATTTATTATATATATTATATATATTATATATATTATTATTATATATATTATAATATATATAATATATATAATTTATATGATTGTAAATACAACTATCTGTGGATTATTTTTTTATTATAAATTGCATCATGATTGGTTTCTAAATAATAATGTTGTTTATTACAAATTAGAATTGAATAAATATCTTATATTATTATATATATATTATATATAATATTATATATATATATTAAATATCTTATATTATTATATACATTATTATATATATGTATAGTCATATATTCACCAAATATAAAATATTTGCAATTTTTTTAAAAATAGCTATATCTTTATCAAAAATCATTAAAATTATATTTGTTTTAAGTATAAGTGATCATATTTTTCGATTTTCAGTGCATAATTTGATGATTTTAAAAGTGAATTTTATTTTCTGTCTTATATACATTCGTTTAAAAAGATATATAAATTTAAAAATTGAGCAAATTTTCAAATAATTTTATTTAACTTTTTAATAATAAATTACACTATACAATAGCGGATCATACAAGTTATTTATAAAAATGTGCTTTTATGATACAATTTAATTATTTATAAATAACATATTGTGTTAATGATTGTAATTAAATAGAATCATTGATATAATATATATATAGGATGTTCTATTTAAGTAAATATAATCGAATATCATGAGGAATTAAAGATATAAAAAAAAATTTAAATAAAAGTTATTAACTCAAAAAAACAACAAACAAATATAAATATTAGACAGAAATATAATAATAAATAAAATTTATTTATTATAAATAATTTGTATTGGATAAAATAAGATATAATAGTTTTATTTTATTATCATTTCATTCTATCTTCGTCTTATTTTATTTAGAACAAACAATTATGATTTAATAAATAAATTTATAAATAAATAAACATTTTTGAATGTCGACTTTTTCTGGGTAAATATTCTATAAATATATTGACATCTTATATTTAGAGTTATTTAATACAACAAAAACAATTATAATCAAATATTAATTAATTTTAATATTTCTTCTTTTTAATATTACAATTTAATATGTAGAATTTTTATTACTCCATTATTAAAATTTTGAAAAATTATTTTGCAGTTTTTTATATTATTTAATTAAACGTTTAAAATATATTCCAATTGTTACAAATTATAGATATATCATATATAAAATCGATAAATGTCAAATTATTTAAACATCAGTATTATTTCATATTTATATCACGCTAATTTAGCATAATTTAGGAAATGCACTCAATTTATTGATAAATATTAGTTTAGCATTTACAATATAATGCATATATAAAATTTAAATATAAAATATATAATAATCTACAATAATTTTAACTTTTTAAAAAATTTAAAGATACGAATTAAAATTATATTTTTAAATTCTAATTAACTAAAGAAAAATATCCATTTTGAATATTCACGATTCATGTTAATAAACGTAACATTAATATAACATTAGATATTTTACATTTTTCAATGATGAAGAAATTGATGAGGTCTTATATAGTATAGATAATTCTCCTTTATATAATAATAATCGTGCCTCGCAAGAGAAACTGCGTGAAAATTAGAAATCATATTTCTTAATTTCTTATTCTTTTGGTTCATAAGTCTTCTATTTTCGATGAAAAATTTCGCCAACATCTGTGAATCAGTATTTCCATCGGACTTTCAAGATTTCCAACGACGCCGTACTGGTAGTCCGATAAACTCGAGCGCAAAGAGCCGGAGTACGTGCACAAACGATCTCGGAACCAAAGCAGATATTAAAGTTCCCTCTTTCGAGCACTCGTG
Organism: Apis dorsata; assembly: GCF_000469605.1. Taxonomy (NCBI): domain Eukaryota; kingdom Metazoa; phylum Arthropoda; class Insecta; order Hymenoptera; family Apidae; genus Apis; species Apis dorsata. The sequence goes on from NW_006264077.1 coordinate 69,184, forward strand.
AATCTTCTAAAAGATGCAGCAAATCCAAAGGAGGAAAGAAGGGAGCGTTGCACGAAGGAAACACGAGGGTTTCAAAGACGAAGGGAAGGTTTTTGGGGATACAAGGCTGGCATCCTTCAAAGGAAGAAGGGAAACTTGACGATTGCTCGGTCCAATTAAAGTGGCGCCTAGCGCTTGGCGATGAGTCGAGTAGTGCGTAGAAATAAAGGTAGTAACGAAGAAAAAAGGAGGGAGGGAAGAAGGGAAAATGTGCAAGAGGAAAGATCGACTCTTCTTTCTTGTTTCACCTTCTCTTTTTCACTCCCCTTATGGTTCCTTTTCTCTCTCATTCTCTCTGCCTCGTCCATTGGTCGAATAAGCACCGTTGCCAGGCGACAGGAGCGCTGGCGACCCTCGAGGATGTCACGCAGGGTGCACGCAAAGAGAATGAACTTTTGACCTTTTAAGGGTGTCTCCTTGAACCGCAGTTGTACGACCTCAACCCGACGATAGTCATATTCTCGAGGTTAATGTACTCTCTTTAAAGCACAAAATATTAGAAATGCGAATCAAATAGATATCTATTGATTTTATATCGTCTGAATAATTGTTGATATTATATTTTTTTTCAAAAGATTTTTGTTTTTGGTCAAACAGAATAATATAATATAGTATATATTAAAAAATATAGTAAAATATAAGTTTTGAAATGCTTAAAATACTTAAAATGCTTTAAAATACTATGATATAAATATTATATAAAAATATAATCTGCTTGATATAATAAAACTTCAACAATATAAAAAAATATAAAATAGTAAAAATAGTATATCAACGATAATAATAATAATAACAATAATAACAATAACAACAACAACAACAACAACAACAACAACAACAATAACAACAACAATTTAAACTTTTTATAAAAAAAAATTATAAAAAAGTAAAATTTAGAAGTTCGTTACAATAATAAAATACTAATATTATTATAATAAAATATTATTATTGTAACGAACATTAATATTAACTATAAAAACAATTAGCAATTATAAATGAAAATGTCACAAAATAAATAGATAATATTTTAAGAAATAATATTTATTTAAATTTTTTAATATTCATGTAAATTTATAATAATAAATATTTTTTTCGAGTTTTTTGTTAATTAAATCATGTTAATTAGCATTTATATATTTTATTAATTTATCTCATATTGCAAAGTTTAAATTATTTTTTTTTTTATATTTACTTTATATCATATTAATTTCTCATATTATATTTATATTATTTAATACAACAAAAAATTTTTCATCAAAAATAATAGAATGAAATATTTCGAACGATATTTTAAACGATACATTTAAATTTCTTATATTGTATTTTTATAGATTTTAATATATGTGTATAAAACATGAATTGTTATTTGTTTATTGCATAATTTTTTATTCTAAATATTAAGATTAACAAAAAGAAAGAAGATTTATTAATTAGAAGATTTTATTAATTAATTTCTTATAATAAAGTACAATAAAATTTAATTTATTATAATTTATCATTTATTCATAAATATAAATATAAATGAATGTTTAATAATAATATTTGAATAACATAAGTATTTTTTATTATAATATTGCATGGAAAATTTATTTGCAATGATTCAGAATGAAATTAGTATCGAAAACTATTTATATATTAAACCGCATCAAACCGCATAATTCTTATATATATTTCAATAAATCTTGGTATATTTTTGTGGATTATAGTATCATAGTTCATTTTCGTTTAATCTTAAGTTATAAAATATAAAAGTTATAAAAATAGAATATATATTATAAAAATATAATAGAATCTCTTATATAAATTAATTGGGAAACAAATCAAACTTATCAATTCTAAATTTTTTTTTGCAATTAAATCATAAATTTTTTTCAATAAAATTGTTTTTGTATTATATTTTTTTTAACGATATCACGATACTATATTCCAAAAACTATGCTCTTCTAAATTATGCTCATATTGAATCATTATAGTAGATTTTATTTTACTGAAACAAATATGTATGTACATTTTTTGTATATATGTATATACATTTATTTATATAAATATTTGATATATTTATATATAGTATAGTATTGTAATAGGAAATATATTGTTCATTTAGAATATTTATTTTTAACATTTTTATAATAAAATTATATTTTTCGTTTTTAATAAAATTTAAAGATCTGAGCGATATTTGATAATAATTTTTATTAACTATTATCTGTTATGAATTAATTTTTTTATTAATTATACATACATGTTAATAATTTGTATTTCTTTCTTTTCTTTTAATTACATTTCGTATTTTTTTCTGCATTCTTTCTGTGCATTGTTTTATTTCTGTATTTTTGGATTATTTTGCCAAATATTCAGGATTTTTTTTCAAATTTTTTTCAAATTTTGTTCAAATCAGCGAATGCAATAACAAATAAATGTATATAAATGTTTTCTAAGTATATAAATATTTACTTGATCCTCAATTACGCATAGACATTCTATCATTTATATTATAGGTAAATATATAAATATATTATATAAATATATTATATAATATATTATATTATATATAGATAATACTCCACAATAAAAAATAATATTATTTATATATAATATATAAATTACTAATATGTGTTCGCGTACATTTATTGTTTATGAAATTTATGAACAGCTTATTTGAAAAATTCCTTATATAGAAATTTTTTTTTTTATGCTGAAATTGCCATTTTTGAGAAGAATTTAATCGATATTTATAATTATATATTTTTGATATGCTTCGTAACCTGCTTGAAGCGGAACTCGATCCCAAAAATACTCATACATACTCGAGACACGATTGATTTAATTGACAACCAACATCATAGTTTGAGGAAATCTATAATAAATATACTCTGATAAATGCCTAATTATCATATCTATTTTGGTATATTTACATATTGATCATCAGTTTAATTCGAAGAATTTTTCTATAACTTAAGAATGTTGCGAGTCAAACATTGATCAAGATATTATTGATTATTATTGTGCTTCACCGTGATTTCAATTGAAGAGAGATTTATATAATACTAGAGATTTTTTAAAAGCACAATTCTCATTTTGGAAGAATCTAATTAGCATTCGTTGTGATACGTAATATTCTGTCGGATAAATAGATAACTTTCTTGCAAAAACACGTAATGCTCTGATATAATTACCTGTGACATTGTGAAAAATATCTAATTAATATTTCGTTGTGAATACTTTAACGAATATGACAAATAGATACTTTCTCTGTAACTACGCATAATGATCATTGGACATAAGCAGTTAATGTGACGGATCCAATTCTCGTATATACGTATACTATATTTGTAATACAATCCACTTATCGTTAAGAAAATACAAATGGTCACAAACACCAGCTTCACCAGCACCACACACACAAATATACATCTTAGTTAAAAAAATATTTGACACATATATATATACATATATATATATGTACTTAATAAGTTTACAACAACCACACTATTGCGGATGCGAACATATACATATATTAGTAATTATATTTGTAAAATATATTGATAATTAATAAAACTTTCAATTAAATTTCGTTCAAACAAAAAATACGAAAAATGTTGAAAATTGCGAGTAATCATAATTTTTTAATTTGGACTGTAATAGGATGTTCACATAATTATTTTAAAGAAGTATTAAAAATTCAATTCTATTCAAATTGCATCATATGTAAGATTTATATAAAAATATATAAATTATTGGAAAAGATAACTCGATGAATAAATTTTTTTTGTAGTATTAATAATATTAAAATAAATTCAAAATTATTGAAATAAATCGTTTGATTTCTAAGAAATTCTTAATTTCTCAGAAAAGGACGTAACATTAAATATTGAAAGTGAATTGCATCTAATGTGGAAATACATTCAGGCGCATATATGAGATACTATAAGAAATTCGATAAGTAAAGATACGCTATGTTCAAAAATAAATATGAAATGTTCAAAAATAAAATATGAAAATTTTTTTCACAAATAATTATCAATAGTAAAATTTCTTCGATTGATATTTGTTAATTTTCATATGCTTCAACTCTCATCGAAAATACTGAATTTAGTCAATTAATACTGATTATTAAAAAAACAAGAAAAGCAAAGACAAGACAAAGAACATGGAAAATAATTTTTTGGATTATATTGACAACTTCTCGGAATAATTCATCGATTATAGTTCACAAAACGATCTGAATGCGATTTTTTTTTTATTTTCCTCCTGTAGTTTTTACGTTATCGTTCGAATTTTAATGTAATAAATTCGAATTCTATTATTGTTAATTTTAATTAATTTCTATATATAACATATAAAGAATGTTTATTTGTGCACGCTGGAAAATAATTCTGCATTGTCCATTTCTTTCGTTCCATATATATATTTACACGTTATCTCAAATATTTTATAGCAATTCCTTTATTTTCATCTCCTAGTATGCTCTCCTTTGCAAGCACGCATATATATCTGGGCACTTATGAGTACACATTTTTGTGTGATTGTCTTTCTCTCTCCGTGTTTGCGTACTTTTGCGGGCGAAATACGCTCCAGAGATCCCGTACTATTGTTCCATCTTGCCTCTTCCTCGATTCTTTTCTTATTTCTTCAATCTCCTCACCCTTCTTTTCTTTTTTCCACGCTTTTCATTTTTATGTCTTCCCTTACTGCTATTTTACCTTTCTGCCATCACCTTTTCGCTTTTGTGCTTTTCTGTCTTTTAGCAATCTTACTCCCAAGCCATTTTTTCATCGCTCATTCCTAAAAACAACCAACTATGTACTACGTACTTATTTCTATTGTTTCTACTATACACGCATAGATAAACATCTATTTATTTGATACTTCTTCCTGTTTTGAGATTTGAAATGATTCAAATGAGATTAAATTTGTAATATTTAGTAATTCACATATATGTCATTCCTCTTTCATATTTTTTTATTTTTCCGCATGTTTTATAGATGTTAACATAAAATGAGAAATATTATAAAATTTTTATTTTACTTCTTTAAGATTATTAAGAGATAATTAAAAGTTTATATACAGTGTTAATATATACATTGGACACTTTCAGAAGATCATTTTCAAAGGCTAAAGTTAATTGAAAAAATATAAAAATGGTATATAAAAATGTCAATTGAGACTTATATAATTATTTAATTATAATTAATACATTCTATATCTACATCATTCTAAATAAAAACTCGAAATAAAAACATCACAAATACGAAAAAAATGTCAAATTAAGAATATTGATTTTCAAAAATATTAAAAAGTTATAAAATGCAATAGAATCTAAAATGATTGTGTATAATGACAATAGGACTAGTATCAAATGTATATGTAAAAAAAATATATAAAGAAAAAATTGGAAAATTTTTTTTTATCTTTCATATTCATTGGAAAATTTTATGATTGTATTGAGTTAACTGACATAAGAGAAAATAGAAAATTACTACGATGCAAATATTCACCAATTTTGAATGTATTAACATATTATTATTTAGTAGAATAAAATTACTTTATTTAAATTAACATTTATTCACAGGTAACATAAAATTATACTTAAGATTTTTCAGATGATTTTGATTTTGAGTACATTTATAAAAATTAAATTTTTGATAAAATTTAAGAAAATTAGTATTTTTTGGATTTATTAATTTTGATCTATTTATTTATCTTCTTAAAAAATGTTCAAAAAAATAAGTAATTAATAAAAAATAATTATAAATCTTGCTCATAGGAAACAAAGTTAAACTCTTATTTTTGCATATTTGTGAAATTTTACATATATGTAAATGAATGTTTTATTCACTTCTCTAACTTTAAAAAAATATTAAATTTTCAATAATATAATAAGCACAATACTTTTTTTTATCTATTTTTTAAAGATAAAATTATTCATTTCTCAATATTTATTTTCTTTTTATTTTTCAAATAAATAAAAAATTTTTACATTTCTAGTTTTAAAAAATTTTAAATTAAATATTCATTATTCAATTCAAATTTAAATTTCTATATTATTATAGGCACATTTTTTTTTAAATTCAATAAATTTAAATATATAATTTAAATAAATTTAAATAAATTTAAATATATATTAATAAAATGAAATTTCATTGACTATACATGATATTTTCTACAGTAAAACAACAATATATGAAATTATCTAATAATTATCTAACTGAACTTACAATTAATCAATTAGCATTCTATATACTATATTTATATTTGTTTCAATTGATTTTTTTTCACAATTAATCAGCTGATTAATAGTTACATTTACATCGCGCATTTTACTCTTATATTTGTAAAACGACAAAATAAACGACGAAATAAAAATAGAATGATCTAACTTTTTTGTTTTTATTTTTCTGTTAATACAAACTTAAATTTAGTAACGGTTCGCAAGTATTTATAATGATAAAGTTGCATAACTATGTATAAATAAATACAACTAAAATATATGTTCCTATTATGTATTTTTCTTTTTATTCCCGATTAAAAAAATTAAAAATAAATAATTGCAACAATATCGCAATCATAAATATTATGCAAACATAATATACATTGAATCTAATTGATCATCTCTTATATGCATTGAATACAATTCTAGCGTTAAATGTAGCGATCAAATTTCCACAGAATATATTGATTATTACAAAATACAAACAAATATTTTTGCGAAATAAATTTTATAAAATGCTACTAAACACTATAAAATGCTACTCGTATTTAAACAAGAAAATAACGATTTTATTATAATAATAGCGATATTGTTGCAATTATGCTTTCATTTTATAGAGGCTGTAACCTTGCTTAAATTATTTGTAACATAATGAATAAATCTTAACTATATTATTATATATATATATACATATAGCTTATTCCATTTTTTAATAGATTATCTTATATTATAATAAAAAAAAGATATTTTTTTATTAACTTTTTTATTATAATTATAATTAGCAATTTTAATTTTTTAATAGGTCATCAGTTTAGAGAAATATTTGGAATATGACAGAAAATCAATATTCGATGTTATTTAATTGACTGGCATTGTCGATTACTTGAAATTCAATTTTTTTTTTTTTTTTTTTGGTTTTTCTTTGAGTGCAGTTTTGATACAATTGTATCTTGCA
>NW_006264077.1:76495-84158 GCF_000469605.1 Apis dorsata
TCTTGCAATGTATGTATTTGCGTTTGTTTCAAATATGCACATATATTTTGTCAATATCTATTTAGATTCGAAAGAAAAAGGAAAATCATAAAATAGCTTTGTCAAGAAAATTTTTAACTCTTAGCGGATGAAAATTTTTTTATATGTTTCTAGATCGAATGTATTTAATAATAATTCAAGATTGTATACTAAGGAATTAAATTTTTAAAACATAATAAAAGTGTTATTGTCTTAATGTTTGAAAAAAAAATTAAAAAATACATATTTTTATTTTATTAACCTCAAAAAAATCTTCATAAATTCTCTTTTTATCATCAATAGATTAATAATGAAATAATTAAAAAGGATTTGGCTGCAACAAAAATCTTATAATAATACTAAATTTAATTTCAAATGAAAAGTATATTTTATATAAAACTTAATAAAATATTGAAAAGAAATTAATTTTTTTGAAATTAAAAATCGTACTTTTTTATTATGTATTGATTTCCTAAATATATTATGAAAGCTAAAAGAAGTAAGAAAATTTTTCTCAAAATCACATTCATCTATTTTCAACTATTCTATTCGTTTTATCATTTTGTTCTATTTATTTCCCACATAAATAGATAAAAAAAATAAATAAATAAATAAATTGCAGTTGATATTTTGGTATATTATTGAGAATGAAATATTTTATATTGCTATACATGGAAAAATTGAACATATTCAATTAATCTCAAGAAACATTGAAAATTATACTAAATAAAAACTATATTTTTTATACTAAAAAATTATATTAAATATTGAAAAGTATACTATCATTTTATGGTGTAAATCAAATCTAAAAATGATTTTTTTGTTTGTTTTTCATATTAAAATTATTTAATCAAATAACAATACAGAAACATTAAACAATGCAAAAACATTCAGAACTTAAATTATATTTAATATTAGAATGAAAATATATTCTTATGCAATATATTCTTATTGCATTTTCTATTTTTTTCTTTTTTTTTATAAAATTTAATTATTTATCTATTTTTTTAGAAATTATTATCAATTTTCTGCCACAGTATTTTAAAAAGATTGTGCAAAAATTATAATAATTTTTCTTGTAATATGATTTAATAAACTTAGACAACTCTTATAATATCCTTATATAGCAAAATGCAAATTCATTACATTATTTTTTTTGATTTCTGATTTGTATTAATTTTAATTTTTTTTAACACAATTTTTTGATGTTTTTAACTAATGAAAAAAATGAACCATTATATTATATATTATATATTATAATTGATTGTACTTTTATACCAATTTTATATTAATGTAAAATATTATAATCAATAATTATAATTAATAATTAATGATTTAGAAAAATAGAAGAATTGTAAAATTAATAACATTCATTATAAATTTTATAATAGATAGATAATCTATAAAAAAGTAATATAAAATATTACTTTTTTTCAGTTTTATAAAATAAAATAATTTTAAGAAAAGTGGTACATGAGAAAGAATATGAAAAAATATGATAAACACTAATCAGACAAATTGAATTTTAAAACCATTTTTTATTTCTTTACTAGATGCAAGTTAATATATGATTGTTTTTCAATTGCTATTTTTTTATTTGCTTTTTCATATTTATGCATCATTTAATTTTTTTTTAATTAGCATCATAAAAAATATTACAATAATTAAAATTTGCAAAATTATTATAAAAAAAAATCAAAACAAAATTTAAATTAATATTTAAGTAAGTCTGAAGTTCATTTTATTGTGTTCTGAAGTTCATATTATTATTATGTTATTATGATTGATAATAAATATATATGACAATAGTAATTAATTTTTTTTGTTCAATTTGAAATTTTATTAAAAGATAGTTTTTCTATTATAAAATTATAACATCGATTGATTTCCTGATATATTCTTATTTATATCATTATTTAAAATGAAACAAACTTCATAATCATACTATTCTATATTAGATATTTAATAATATGTTTTGGAATAAAATAACAGACAAATGAATATTATTATTGTATAATATTGATATTTGATAATAAATATAAATAAATATAATAATATATATATAATATATATATAATAAATAATAATAAATATTAATAATAAATAAAATAATAATAAATATTGATAATAAATAATTTATAAGCAAATACTTTTTTTTTAATAATTTTAATATATATCTATTTTAACTTAAATATTTAAAGATTAATATATAATTGCTAAAAAATGTAAATAGATTAATTATATTAAAAATAAAAAATATTGGAATAGATAATCTATTATACAAAATTTTTACAACTGTTTTTAATTTATTATAATATTTGTTTAAATCTAAGAAAAATATATATTATTAATGCTATTTAAATATTTTTATTTTTTTTTTCGTACGAGATTATGCAATTTATATACATTATATACATATAATAGAAAAAAGGATTCATCACGAAAAAAATATTAAACACGTATATAATATATCGTAATAACTATATGTTATAATATATTATAATATATTAAAAAAGCAAAGTCACAAATTGATAAATTGATAAATTGATATATAAGTGATATTAAGTGATAAATTGATATATAAAGAGATTAAAAAATTGAAAAATTTACGTTTAAAATTAATAGTTTAAAAACGAGAGTATATATACCAGTTCAAAATTTACATATTTTCAACTATTCTTGTTTTGATTTTATATATACATATTTATTTATATTCATTTTAATATTTATATGATTATCTTTATAAATATTAGAAATGAAAAAAATGTTTCAAACGAAAGTTTTATAATATTAAGGGGAATTTTGATAACAATGTGGTTTTGAAAATATTTAGACAATCTTATAAAGATCACAATTCAATTTTTAAATAGAATTTTATATTTTTTATTGCATATTTTTATAAATAATATCGAGACATACAGTATATTGTGTATTCATTATTTTTCATAAGCTTACTAGCTAAAAAGTATATAAGCATAATTTTTTTACCTTTCATAATTTTTTATTGAGTTACTAATTTTCAAAGTTTATATGGCACCAGTATTAACATTAATCAAAATACATTGCAAAAAAGTTGTTCGATCGAATTTTGTATTATCATAATGATTCTAAAAAGAATCAATTTTATACGCATGTTTATACTTTAAAATAATATAATAATAAATATATAAGTATATAATAATAAAATAAATAATCTAGATATGTATATAAAATAAATAATATAGATATGATATTATAAATAAATTATCATGATGTTATAAATATATTATCAATATTATAAATGAATTATCATTTATTATATTTATAGTCAAAATTTTTCATAATTTTTAACATTAAAATATAATTAAATTAAATTTGAAAAATTAAATGTAAGTTTTTTTTCCATTAAAAAAAATAATATAATTTTGATTTTTTCATACCTTATAAACTTTTTTATAATAAAATAATAAATGTAATATATCTAACACATAAAAATTTTAATAAAAAATTTTAAATTTTATGCTTTATTTCTAATGGTGTTATGACGTTTAATAATAATTACTCGTTTTTGAAAATTTATGCGCCATACTTATAGTTTTAAAGAGAATTGCATACACTTATCTTACTTTCAAAAAATTTTCTAAAGAAAAATTCCAAATTTTGAACCTTATGTTTTATTTCAATCGTCTAATAATTCGCCTTTTTTGATAAAAAAATTTATGCTTGTTTCTATATTTATAGTTTTCAAAAAATATTAATAGAAAGTTAGATGCCTATTTTACTCTCGAAAATTTTTCCAAAGAAAAATCCCAAATTTTTATTTATTTATTTTTTATTGCTAACGATAGTGTTATTCCATATAATTCACCTCTTTCATAGAAAATTTATGTTTCCTTCTGTACTTGCAGTTTCAAAAAACATTAATAAAAAACTACGCTGTATGATTATTTTATCTTGAAAATTTTCCCCTCCCAAAAAAAAAAAATTTCAAATAATCGCGATTTCCTTTTCGGTTCTCGATTTACGAATTCTCATTTCTATTTTATCGTTTCTTGCGATGATTGCTGTGCGATTTTCTCGATAAAGTCTACGATCTTCCCGTATGAAACGCCCTTAACTTATACCGTTTCGAACATAAAATTCGAATATCTTTACTCACGATACATTCTCGTATCAACGGCACAATTCTACTTCGAAACTTTGTACATATACAGTGTCGTGTTGATATGTTGATATATATACTTTAATGGAGAAACACAGCTAGGTGCAGCATCGATGCGATTGTATTTGTATAGTATTCTACCAACTGGCAGGTTTTACGATTTACGTGCTACGCTGCTCGTTTTACGTCCTATACGTTATGCCCTCGTAACTTCTTCCAAGCGTATCGATTGCACTGTCGAAACTTCCAGCTTCGAAGCATCAACGATATTTACGAAGAAAGATAGAGCAGTTTAGTTCATAGATAAAATCAGGAAATGATGACTAAGAAGAATTAAACAATAGTAGGTAAATAATAAAAGATAGAGATAAAATTCGTTTTTGTTGTTTGCGATTTCTAAATAGTGAACAAAAATATTTTCTGTACTAATATATGGAACAACAGAAAAAAAGTAATGAGATTATTAAAAATATAAAATATACAATCATAGAAATATTTATATTTGTAAAAAAATATAAATAGAAAAATTTAATTTTTTAGTTTTTTATTTTTAAAAAAGAAAGTTTTGTTTTTAATTAAAGTTTATAAATGTGTAGAGCATGATAGATTATACAAGGTAAATTTTTAATCGAACATTACTTTAAGAAGATAAAATCAACGTTCAAAGTTTTAGTACTTTTTCATTATTTTTAATATAACTTTGTAATATTAGCAGAAAATAAATCAAAATTTTAAATTATAAAATATTTAGTTTTTAATTCTTTATCATCCTACTAAAAAAAATTTTCAGATGAAATTGTTTTTACAATTTAATAAATGCTAAAATTTTGAGAAAATTGATTTCATTCCTTCGAAAATATTACTTCAACAAAAAGTTTGTTTCATTATGCTCTCTACATGTACACAAAATTTTAATAAAATCAAAAAAATTTTTTAATAAAGTGAATTTTCTTATAATAATATAATATAATATAAAATATGAATATTTTTCAGAATAACTATAAATAGTTATAGAAGAATACTACTTTTTTATTTCTTATTTTAATAAATAATTTCTAAAAAATTCAATATAAGATTTACAAAATTTGTTTATTTAAAAATTTTTCTATTTAAATAATATTTAGTTGCTTTTTATTTATATATATAAATAAATATTGAAATTAGATTGAAATTATTTATTTTTTAATTTTATCGAATCGAAAAAGATCTGCTGGTTAAATTAGAAGTGTAGATTAACTAAATTAGTGTAGATTAACTAAAATAGTGTAGTAAATAAGAAATTCCTTTTTTATTTAAAAACATTGTTATTGATATGTATATACAGATATTTTGTCTTGTAATGATTCAATTTCTATCTCAAGCATACATCGGCAATAATAATTTTTAGCCAAAAAAAAAATTCTTCTATGAAAATAATTATTAGAAAAGAGAAATATATCGCTAATATTTTGAACAATTTTCTTCCCTAATATTTGTTTCTTTTTTAAGTGATATATACAAAAATATTTTTAACATCATATGTATATTAAATACTGTATATTTTTTATGATTGATTTAGATTGAAGTTGATTTGATTTAAATTTAGATTAGATTGAACACTCTTTAGATATTTCACAAAGCATATTTTTTAATAAATTGATATGTTTTTAAAATTGTATTAAATGTAGATTGCGGATATTTATTCAAATTTACATTTTTATAAATATAACTAATAGCAGAAAAAAAATTAAAATAAATTGAAATCCGTTTCATGTATTAAATATCATAACATGTATTTTAATTTTATCTTTTTATTTTATATTTCATCTGTTTGAATTTTATATATTTTTTTTTGTCATATACATATAATAATTTTTGTGTACTTTCTTCTCTTCCACAATTTATTTAATAGTTATATTCTATCAAAAATATTCACGAAATAAAAAATGATTAATAAATAAAATTATTGTAATATATTATAATAAAATAGATTAAATTTTGTAAAATACATTTACTGTTTGAATTCTAACATATGAAATATTAATATAAACAAATTTTAATAACCAACACAAATTCAATAAAAACCTAAGATGAAAATTTGATTTCATCATTTTCTGAATTAGTATTCATTAGATAAAATATAATCAAATCTAATATTATAATTTATACAGTTTTGGAAAACTATATAATATTTGCAAAATATTTTTCGTTAATAACTTGCATTATTAAAAATGTTTTTGCATTATTTTTATGTCTTGAAAATAAGAGATCATAAAAGAAAGTTATTCAATTAGTTTGAACAATTTGGTTTGAATAACATATTTTAGAATCATTAAAATTGCTGTTATAATCCTAATAATTACTATTCTATTAATCTATTATTTTAATACATATTTTATGAAATGATAAAATAATATGCAAGTTTTTAGTTGAATCTGAATTGAATTTATTATAACAAATTTTAATAAATTTTATTTCCATTAAAACTTATAAAACTGTTAAAACTTTTAGTAAAAATTGATTATAGAAATTTCAAGAATAATATATCATAATATCACATAAAAATACACATAAATTCTGTGTTAATATGCCATTTTTTCCTATGATTCCTAAATCACGAAGCATCTCTACATAATCTGGAACATTGTCTTTATCCAAGGGTAGCAACCCTTACGGTCGAGCGAAGCCTGTGCTTCATTCAGTTCCCTTGGGATACTTTCGGTGAGTCTGGGTTCCTGATAAGTTACCGCCTATTCCTTTTCTTCCCTCAAAGACTTTCTCGAGGGAATGCGCTTCATCATCTTTGAAACACGTACCGAATTACGAAAATGTACAGATCTTTGACCATCTTGTAGCGACTATTCGGGGAAATCGACTCACAAACAACAATAAAAAAGTGAAAGAAAATAAAATACTACACGCACGGTTTATTCAAATTGTACGTTTAAGAATGAATTTCAATGGAAGTTATGATATATATACACATAAACAAATATTTCACATATAACAGAAATGTTTGCATTTTAAGTTTTTTTTTTCAATTTAAACATTTATTTGATCGAAACACTCTTTTATTATAAGAATTTAAAAAAAATTTATTGTTTAAAAATATGTTAAATTTATAAAAAAATGTTTAATAATACATGGAATTATATAAATATATATATATTTACATATTTTCATTTTGATTTTAAAAATACACATTTACATTTTTTATATTATTTTTTAAAAATGTTATATAATTGTTTCAAAAATATTTAATTATATATCTATTATAAAATTATTCTATAATGATAAAATATAATATAATCACATATTTATTTTAGAATGATAAATATATTCATATTATTTAATTTTCTTGTATTCGATTAAAGTAAAAAATTTAAACATTTGTAAAAAATTATGAATTTATCTCTTATACTCGTATAAAAAATATTTAATGTAAACATAGAAAATATTTTTTATTGAAGTAATTACTGTTATTTATTGGAAATTAATATATATTAATATTTTACATTTTATAAT
>NW_006264077.1:84213-84724 GCF_000469605.1 Apis dorsata
AATTTTTATTTCAAAAATAGAAATATATGGTATATAATATTATTAATACCATATATTAATAATACATACTATTATTAATAATTATTAATAATCAAGAAACTGAGATAAAAATTAAAATCTATAAGAACCAAATATTTTTTTTTTTTTTTTTACATTATGAAACTCTTTATGGAATTATTAGCATGCATATACAATAAACATATTGTAGTATTACACTTACATTTATATTATGAATAATATTTTCACTATGAATAAAGGATGTTAATATATTCATAACATACCTTTGGAAAGTTCATTCTAAAGATTAAAACAAATATAAAAATTAATATATAAAAATGTTGATTAAAATTTATTTAATAAATTATAAACAATTAAGTTTATATTAAATAAAAATAGTATAATACTGCAAAAAAAACAGCAGTCTTATTTTATCTGAATGTTAAAGTTTAAGTTTCACTTAAAAAGTTTAATAAACATAATAAATAATAAATAATTATATATATTAATAATA
>NW_006264077.1:84832-90674 GCF_000469605.1 Apis dorsata
AATTTTTGTATTTATTTTGACATCTAAAATCGATCCATCAAATATAACACTCTGTACAGCTTAGAAAATTAAATAAAAATTTATCATAACTAAATATTAAATAATATGATATATATTTATAAGTAAAAATAATACTTTTTTAAAGAAATTTATATAAAATTAAAAATATAAAAAAAAATAGTTTGCTTAGAAAGATATTTTTTGTATAAACAAAAGAGAATCTAGTTTTACAAAGTCTAGGAATTGTCTATTACTATGTCAATAAACATTGCCTTATCACGTGATTCAGTTCCTGTTCTAGACAAATATATTGACATTTTAAATTAATTCTAAAAATGAAATAGCTAGTTGATATGCGCAAAGTCTATTAATAATATTAAAAAGTGAAATAAAAAAATAATTTATAATAATTACCATTAATTAAAATACTAATTAATTAATATATACTAACAAAATATTATATCAAAACTTTTTTTTATGACATTAAAATATTTTTAATTTAATAATATAAATTCTTTTAATTATTCAAAAAAAAATTTTATATTAAAAAAAAAGATGAAAATTTACATTATAATTGACATTTATTAATTTTTTTTATATCCATTAATGAAAATGATCATATAGAATATAGATAAGTTTATTTCATAATTTTATATATATATTTTCAATTTTATCAATTAAATTTATTTTTAATAAAATAATTTAGAAATTCGATCATTTACTCCAAGTCAACAATCAGAGTTATTTAGAAAGAACCTCCGTCAAGCTTGTTATCCTGTGAAACAGGCGCGCAATTTGACGTTACCTTGCTCATCGAGAATATTCCACCTCCACAGAAAATCCCGAGGGAATCAGAAGGATTGGTATCGTTAGAGAAGCATTCTGAATCTTCTCCTGACTGCCTGATACAGTATTCCCGGATTTTCGGGCAAATCGGCAGTTTTTCTAGCAGATTATCTTGCTAGCATATCTGGTATATTAGTGAATTTCTAATCTAACTAACATTATATCTATATGTATATATTATGATACTTCCTGAACAATATCGATAACTATCTAGATTATATAAGACAAAAATTTTTTAGAAAAGAATGAAATTTCATCGACCAGAAACACTTTTGTATTCGGAAACGATACAAAGAAGTTATCAACTGATCATGCTGAACGAGATTAAGTTCATTGATTTCCAGCTACGATTCCTTTCTACGTATTGTCCTTCAACATTCTCGTCTTTCACTTTGCCAATTATGCTAGTCCGTTACATTAAAAACATTTTCATCGGTCTCCGTACACCTCGTTATGAACAGGAGGACATGAGGCTGGTGGAGCACCTGTGGTCTACATCGATATTACACTGATACAGAAATGTTTATCGATTTTATACCACCGTTCTGCGCTTGCTCACGATATAATAATTCTTTTTTCGATAGTGATATGAGCTTAATGTAAATATTTTTTTCTGTTACTATTCATTGTTAATTATGTTTTTATACATTAAGGCGAAATAAAAAATTAAAAATTGTATGATTAAAGATTATTTCTTAATGACGAAGAAAATTTAATTAGATTTCATTATATAAAATTTGAATGAATGACTACGAGCAAAAAGTATTATTCGATAAAATATCAATATAAATATGCTAATGATTTTTTGAAAAAATAGTAGAAATTATAAAAAATTAGAAAATAAATTTTCTTTATTATATTTTAGTTAGATTAAGAAAATATTTTTCTTTGATAGCTGATAACAATCGTTCAAATGAATTTGTTTTATTGTAATTACATTTGACTATTAATATTTTTTAATTCAAGAGGACTTGAGGAAGCATTTTTCAATTCTTACAGATATTTGCATTTTTAAATTTCTGTTTAGAGCACTTTAATATATTTTAATTTTTAAATATTTTCATAGTTTTATATTAAGTTATCACTATAATTAGCAATTATCACAATCTGAATTTGGTATGATTTTAATTTTCAAATATTCTTTCCATTCATTTTCTAATTCAATCTTACTTTATGAAGCTGAAATTACGAAATATATATTATTGAATGCCCTTTTCAAATATATAAAGATTTCATTATGAGATTTATTACTTTATTACATATTTTTTTATTACATGAATGATGAAAAAAATATTCAAAAATTTACCTCAAATTTAGTGAAAAAGATAATTTCACTGAATTTAATTTTTAAAGTGTCATTTTTTTTGTTGGTTTTTTAAAATATTTTTTATTCTTTAATTTTTATTTTTATATATTATCAATTCTAATACTTTTTTCTCACTTTTACTAAATTTAAAAATTTATTAATATTTCAAAATGAAAATATAAAATAACATGTCTATAATATAAATGAGTAAATTAGAAATACTTGTACAAAATGATAATTTTTTTTAATTTATTTAAGATCTAATTTAAATTTCTTTATCTAAAATTATTTTTATATAAAAAAATCATTATTTGCTAAAAATTAAATTATAAATGTTGATGAATAAAAATTTAAAAAATCAATAAAAATAATAATTTTTAAATGATTTGCTATGTCTTAAAAAATTTATTCAATAAATTTAGATTATGACATTAATATTAATTAAATATTATTTTTAGAATGTAATTTTTTATCATTTCTTGATTTATTAGAAATCATGAATAGCGAAAAACAGTTACATTATATTGTTTTATTTTATAATACACTTTATAATATAAATAATATAAATTTGTAATATAGTTTTCTTGCTAGTTCAATTCAAAGACAATTCTATTAGTTAGGAATAAAATCCAATCATATCAAATTTAGTATCAACATTTAAATTTTAAATCATCACTTTCGAAATAAATTATTCTTGCAGTTATACTATTTCAAATATATTCTAAAAATTTTCCTCTTAATAATTTAATTTGAATCTTTTCTGCAGCGTGAAATGAAAAAATGTATCTTTTTATAATGTTGAATATTTTTCGTGGCAAAAATATAACAGTCATTTTATATATATATATTTTCTTATCGATAAAATTTATATTATTGAATTTTTTTATATTCAAATGAAAAATAAGAAATATTTTACTTTTGAAATTAAATTTACAATAGATAGTTGAAAATAAATATTTTTAGAATGCATTTAAAATATGAATAGAATTGTTATATTCATAGACTTTAATATAGATCCAAGTTAAATTTAGATAAAATTATTAATAAAATTTCTATGAATATAGTCCAATTTCCAATTTTTTCCATTTTTTTTCATTATATCATAATCTATTTTCAAAAGCTGATATCGCTAAGATCTGATAAGTAATGATAATAATAAATGAAAAATAATGAAAAAAATTATATCTGAAAAATTAAGATTAAGAAAAATTAGTTTTTTTTTATTTTCATTTTTAACTTGATTTTTTTTTCATTTTTATTTTTTTCTTTTTTATTTAGATTTATTTTTTCTTTTTTATTTAGATTTATTTTTGACTGTATAATTACTGAAGATTCTGATTGAAATAATTTTTTACATTTACTTTCATTTAAATATAAAAGAAAAGTCCATTGGTCGATAATACTAATTTCTGGACTAAAGTGAGAGCAGGATTTTATTATATCGAGAATATAGGCAAAGTTCTTTCAAAAGATTTTCAACTTTTCTCTGAACATAGCCTCCTAGTCGTGAGGGAAATTCACGTTCTGGTATCGGGAATTTTCTTGTTCGAAGGCAACTTTATTCTCTATTGTTAAGTTGTCGGGAAAAACGTATATAGTTTCTTTCAACGGTTTTATTTGTTGATATGTGTTAGCTTCTTGACCGAAAAATGTTGCTTTTTCATGGGGAAAATCTGTACTAGTAGTGAATATCTATCCTTCGGGATAACCTATAACGAAACCTCCTAACTTACCTGTTATCCTGCCATCAACATGTTTGTATTTTTCAACAAAAGATTTTTCTTAGAAAAAGAAGACATTTCAACACAATTTATTAATATATTATGAAAGTTGTCTATTAATTGAATTTTAATTTTAAGCTTGCTCATATTAAAAAGCATGTTATGTATTTCAATTGACATTTTTATTCGTGAATTAAATAGTGAATTAAAGATTAAAGTGGATTAAATATATTTCAAGACAAATAAAAAAGATAAATGACAATCATGATGATAATAGATAAATGAAAATAAATAGAATAATAGAAAATAAATGAAAATAATAGAAATTGATAAATAAACATTATAATTGTAATATCATATTGATATTATGATTATTAATTAATATATATAAGAAATATATATTAATATATTATAAGAAAGTACTATTTTAGTTTTAAAGTTTAGTTTTAATAATTTTAATTAAATCTATTTATATATCTATCTATATATCTATATATTTTTAATCCATTAAACACAAAATTGTAATAATAATGAACAATATTATAAAAAAATATTAATAAAAAAGATAAATAAAATAATTGCTATATCGAAATATAAAAAATATATTAAAATGTATTAAGATAATATATTTTTTATTGATAATTTATTAGATATATATTTTTTTATTATTTTTTATATAGTTTTTTTATAATTTCATTATTATACGATTTAGTTAGTTCATTACATACTAAAAATTAAAATCGCAAATGCACTATGATATCAAAAAAAATATATTATGAAATAATACAACAATAAAAGAAGATATTGTAAGTATTTAAATAAATATTTTATAGAATATTTTGTAAAGTTATAATCTTTGATAATCATTTCAAAAATCTTTTTATCGATATTATTTGATATTAATTTCATTGATATTTTTTATTTGACAATATTATCATCATTCAACATTCATTTCATTAATATTGACTTTCCATTTATTTATTTATTGTATTATATTAATAATTTTTCAATAATTAATTTATATACAAATTATTTATCAATAATTTTTCAATAATTAACTTATATACAAACTCTTTAATAATAATAATTCTATGTATAAAAAATGAAAATAATAATAAAATATAAATATAAAATCAATATTGATTTAAGTATCAACAAATTCATTATTAATTATTTCAATAGATAAATGAACAATGTTGTCATAATTAGAATCAGTCAAATAATATTTATAAAAATATTAATATAGTAATATATCGGTAAAATAATTATTATACATTGACTTATTCCGTAATTGATGATAACTGGAAAAGAAATAATTCTATATGAAAAAGTTGAAAATGTAAAATAAATTTTTTTTCATTTTGTTCAATTTGATTTGTTTCATTTTCAAATAGATTAAATTTAAAAAATTTTCAAATACAATTGAAATTAGCTTATTTCCGATTAACTACGAAATACAATGAAAATGAAAATAAGCAAAAAATATAAAATAAAATTATTATTTAAATCTTTATTTTTGAGAAAATAATTTTATGAAAAAAATTTATTTTATATTTGTTTTTATTTTCTTATTTATTTATGATTTAAATATCAATAATTCATTTGCATAATTGGAAAATTTCATTTAAAAATCTTTCGAACTTAACTTACTTGAAAATGAAATCTCAAATGAATAAATTTTATTATATATTTTCGATTTATTTTCAATTTAAAATTTCAATTTAAAATTACTTTTATAATCAAGTTATAAAACATTTTAAAAATAAAAAATCTCAGAATATCAAAAGTAATAGAAAAAAATAAACAATTTACAAAAGTTAAAAAGTATGATATATTTAGATTTTTTCATCATTTATTATGACTGATTGAAAACAAAAATCACTAGAAACTTTTATATTTAATAAGATAATCAATGTTCTATGCATTAATGCATAATTATATATATATATATATATATATATATATATAT
>NW_006264077.1:91049-92073 GCF_000469605.1 Apis dorsata
TGAAATCCTGATAATGGAACAAAATTTTGAATTTTATTTTTCTTCTGAATTCCAGAAAAATTTTTCTAAAAATGTTTTATTGCAGATAACTATATTTCCAATGCTATAAATTTCTTTAATTTCATATATGTACAATGTATTACATCTTAGTTATATTGAAACTTCGATAATAAATCTAAAAAAATACTTTTAAAATATTTCTTGTATTGATAAATATTATCAATAAAATATCTATCAATTAAATACTTGAGATAATAAAGTATATTGTTACTCATTAAGTTGTTTGTACACGTTATAAAAACATTTAATTTAAAGATTAATTATAAAGATTAATTACAATGATAAACCGAACTATAACTATAAAATTTTTATTAACATTTTATGATGAAAAAAAAGTCAATGTTCATAGTTTAAATCCGAAATTCATTGTCTAAGGGTAGGATACGTATAATTTTATTAATTGTAAGAAGAAAATTTTGAAATATAAAAAAAAAATTTTAAAATAATCAAAAATAATATGTTGCAATGTCAAGTCAGTTATAATGTCATTATTTGTAATATATAAAAATATCTCTAATAAAAATAAATAAAATATATTTTTTATTTTAAACAAAATTAATGACACAAAATTGATACAATATGTTGTTCATATATGTTCAATATAAATATATACATATATGTATATTGAACTATAGAAAGCAACTATATACTTTCTAATATCATTATGCATAACGCATTATGCACAACAAAAGAATTAATTTCTGTTAAAAAAATAATAAAATTCATTCCTATTAAAAAAATTTTTTTTTTTAAAAATATCAAGGAATTTAATTTGATCATTATTTAATTTAATAGTTTAATTTAATTAAATTTAATTTAATAGTCTTTGATCAAATATTAAGATCATTCACAATGTTTTTAATAAAATTGAAAAATCTGAATGAAATTTAATTGTAAATTTTTCAATTTTTCAATTATTATATATCATACTTAGGTATTAATAATTAATTAATAATATATAATA
>NW_006264078.1:0-7440 GCF_000469605.1 Apis dorsata
GAGAGCGGCCGAGCGCGGCCGAACACCGGCGGGAATACACGATCGCGTCGCTCGGGGTATTCTGACTCACCGCTGATTGGCCGAAACCTCGAGGAAGTGGTCACCGTCGACGAGGGCTCGGACCACACCGCCACGTGAGTTGAGCGCCGTATCGCGGACAAGGATAACTGTCGCGCGCGCCTTTTCACCCCCTCGATTCCGGACCTGCCCTTCGATCCCGCGGATCGTCGCCGGTTCAGACAACCGGGATCGCCTCGAAGAACGTTGTTCCTCGGGAGAGAACACGTTTCGTCGTTGTGTTTCCACGAATTTCTGATTTTTAATCGTAATTGAATCGTGCAATCGTCTCCACGGAACGAGGAACGATTTTCGTCGTGCACGCTCGTTGGACTCGTCCCCTCGAAAACCGGAATGTTGAAAGGGGTCTTGTTGAACACCGAATCGGGGAAGGAGGATCGGTCTACGTCATCGTAGTCGTCACGTGGCGATCCTGACCCGGGCCAACGTCTTCACCCCGTCACGACGTTATCTTGACAAAATTATCCTCGACGAAAGTTTTTGGAGATGGCGGATTACCAGCGTGGTGCCGTATTGAGGATCGAGAGGGCAAGGCCCTCCTCGCTTTCCTTTAGAGTTTAACGTAAAAGATAACTGTTGCCACGTATATATATCGCTCTTCTATCGATACAAAAGAGAAAGTTGGTGGTCTTTGAGTGTTATAAATGAGAAGTGAATAGTGAACGAAACTGGCCAGCCACGAAAAAAGAAACTCCTTTTTTCTCTTCCCCCTCCTTTCATCTTCTGGACTGGAAACATTCTATCTATAAGTGAATCTGTAAATCAACGTGACAAGTGTTCGACAAGTGTATTCGTCTCTATGATTTTTACACCTTCGTTTTGTGCCTTGAAAGGCATCGAATGTGAATTGAACGTTAATCATTAATGAAACGTGCACAAGGTGAAATTTGTAGATTAATCCTGTTCACAGATGATAATAATATCGTGGAGGGGGGAAAAAGTTGATTATCGACGCGCGTATACGTATTACAGATTGGAAGTCGGATCCTTCTCTTTCTACTCACCTCGCGTGTCTCGTTCGTTTAACGACAGCTGTATCTGGTAACGGTACGTGTTTATATTAGTCGTGTCGAGGAAAAGATCAACGAACTAAATGGTGCGTCGAGGAGGGTAAATCCGAAAGAATATTGCGAGGTTATATCCCTCGGAGGTTAATCGAGCTGCTGTCAACGATGATTCACCCCGCTTGAGGACTCGGTGATTCGGTGATCTGGTTTGGGAGGGGAGGGGGAGGGAAGAAAAAGTGGTTGATCTTGTGTTGCACCCCAGAGGAAAATCGACCAGGAACGTATCGATCCACGGAGAGGAAAGAAAGTGTTTCTTGGTGGTTGTTAAAAAAAAAAAAAAAAAAAGAATTCCACTTCGATTTGAGAACGAATCTTCCATTTGTTCTGGTATGTAAGTTTTTATTTTTTTCTATGGAAAGAATCGGTGTCGTTTCAATAGAAAGAATGTTTCGTTTCATTTATCATAAAATGATAGGTTAAAATAGATGTTGAATTGATTATTGACAAATGTAATAAACGTTCAAGTTGATAAATATGAATTAAATTTCGACACTAAAGAGATATATCGGATTGAATATTATTCAATAATTCATATTTATTTGGAAACTGTATGCTTTAAATAAATGTTATATCGTTTTAAAAATTACATTATTCGAAACTTAAATATTTAATTACCTGCAAATTATATATATATTTTTTGTTTAAATTAAATATAAATTTACAAATCAATTATGTACAACGAATTAATATAATTCGTTAAAGTTACATCGTATTTATATCAGCTTTATAAGAAAAATTGTATTTTCTAAAGAAAATCTATCGTAATAACCAAATTTATAAAAGATAGAGCTGTAATAGAGAGATCGATAGAGTATGAAAAAGAGATTACAAACACGTTTTTTTCTCGGTTCTTAATGCACGAAACAAGATGACTACCGAGTGCATGTAGAGTCGGAGGTAGAGGTGGAAGAGCAATGGTACGCATGCACTCCCCTCCACAACACTCTGCAGACTATGAAATTCTGGATCGTGAATGCTTCAGTCCCATCAATCAAACACTGCCACACAATCTATACAATTATTCCCTTATTAATATAAGCTATTTTCCTGGAAAAATTTAGCAGCGATCTTAACTGCCTCGTCACATGAAATATCACACAAACAGTTATCGAATGAAACTTCATTCAAGATCATCTCGTTGCTCGACTAGAAACGACCAATATTCGCTGTTTGCGAGCTTGGAAAAGTCGTACAATTTTATTCGCAATGAGGATTAAACTTTAAATTGTTTAAAAATACTAACGAAATTTCCTTGAAATTTTAATTCAAAAGTACTTTTGTTCAGTGGACGACAGCGTTAACCTTGATTTACAATTATTTGCAAAATTCTGAACAAGAATATTTGGTGGCAAAATTTTCCTTCCGTAACAAGATTCCCTTAATCCTCTAAATTCCGTATAAAATTTACGATCTCGAAGAGCAAAGTTTCAAAGTTTTCGTGGAACAAGAACTATAATTTCAGAAAATTTCTTATATTCTAAACAAATATAAATGTCTCTCCAAGATACAAAATTATCTTCTCATAATTAAACATTAATATTGCACGTTTTTTCAAATTATTATTAAGTAGCAACATGAAAGTTATATTCTGTACAATTTCTATATATTTAAATCATAAAAAAAAAAAAAAAACAAATTTATTAATTCGTACTTCCAGATATTTGAATTGAAACTACAAAATAAAACGTTCAAAAAAATACACAAGTTTTACATTTGCAATTATTTCACAATATAATAACAAGGATATTTCAGATATCTAGTTTAAAAATACATAATTGAATATTCATACAGATTGTACAAGTAATGTAATTATTTCGCAATATAATAACGAGAATGTATATCTCTTCGAATATCTAATTTTAAATATTCAAAAAAAAAAAAAAAAAAAGTATTATTACCATTCAAAATTAGATATTCAAAAAAGATACGTGACTTCTTTATTAGCAATTATTTCAAGATACAATAAAAAATGAAATGAAAATTACAAAAAAAAGAAAAACAAGAACATTATTAACAATCGAAATCGCGTGATTTCGAGAAATCTAAATTCCCCCCCCCCTCCAAAATTTAGCGTTGAGATGATCACACTCCACGTTTCACACGTTTAATCCCATAAGAAATCACGAGCTTCTCGTGAACTCGAAACTTCAAAGGCAGAGGCAGCAAACAACGTGGTGACACACCGGCGACATCCGCGACGCGACGACACGAAAATACTATCGGCTCTGAATGAACAGATAGCCAAGTACGAGGTCGGTTTCCTCCCCGTTGCCAGAAATTTCCTCGGTACAGCGAGCATCGAAAAGGCCGTGATTCCCGCGTAAGTAGATAAAAATAAAACAAACGTATCGAGATAACCCCGTGATCCACCCGACGACGTCCTCTGCGTCGAGGAGGAAGCGTCGAGGAGGGACCGGTGGCGGTCGCCGCCTCCGAAATGACCGCCGACACGACGCTCTAATCGCGCTCCGCTCCGTAAACGGCCGAGCTAATGACAGGCAGGAAACGGCGTTTAATTAAAGTACGCACTTCCGGTAGGAACGTTTTCACGACGAGGCCGCGTCGCAGCGCGCGCGCGCTCGAATCAGTTGCGTAATTCCGAAGCGTTGGAGATAAAGGAATTATCGCGCGATGTTCCCACGTTTTCTTTAGGATTAGGATTAGGGTGCGAGATGTATTGAATCGATTTTTTTTTTGGTTATGGGTTGGTGAGTTGGTTGAATTTATTTTGAGAAATGGAACGAATAATGTCAATTAATTGGAGTTATGTAAATTTGGTATTAAGATGAAAATTATTATAGGAACATCTTTCCACTTCATTTTTTTAGAATGATAATGTAGAGAGATCAAATTTTAATAGTATTTAATAGTATGTTATGATGCGAGATGTATTGGATCGATTTTGAAATTGTTTTTTTTTGGTTATGGGTTGGTGAGTTGGTTGAATTTATTTTGAGAAATGGAAACGAATAATGTCAATTAATTGGAGTTATGTAAATTTGGTATTAAGATGAAAATTATTATAGGAACATCTTTCCACTTCATTTTTTTAGAATGATAATGTAGATAGATCAAATTTTATGATTATAATAGTATGTTTTTAATTATTCTATATTTTAATATATTTTAAGATATATATTTTTATTTAAAAAAGGATCATCGAGTTGTCTGATCGATGTGGAATATATTATCAGTTTTTTAAATATTTATTCATCGGTAGATATGGAATATACGAGAACAGGAATTTTGATATATTTTCTGATTTCTCGTAATCATTAAAATCACACGTGCAAATAACGAGACAAACTTCTCTCGAATAAGCTAATATTTAAAATATCGGGACGAGTGGAAATGCAGGGTGCTAAATGAAGTTCAATTTAGGTTGAAGGAAGGAGTTATATATGAAATTAATATTACACAGGTTTTGAGATAGCGCCGCGAGAAAATTTGATGCCAATTACGTTTGATGGCTCTTTAATGAGGTTGCTTGGGAATGCACTGTTTTGCTTGGCATGATATGCTTTGATTTAGTGAACGTTTCGTTTTGGTCCCTCGTTTGGGGAGTTTTGATCTTTAAACTTTTTTTTATTGAACAGGTGCAAGTTAATTGGAGAACTTGAATTTCGGGTTAAATTTGGCCCTTGTTGTTGGAGTTTAAGATTTAGATTCCTTTCGAAAGTATATGCTATTGTTTTTTAAATTATTTATCATTAATGGAAGATTAAATATAATTTTCGCAAATTTTTGTAAATTTTCAGATAATTATTTAAGACTATAGATATTAAAAATTTTTAATCCAATTTTAAATTTGATGAAAAGCATGACAATTTACGAATTTATACCACGATATATTTTAAATATTCTAATATTTTAATAAAACACTATCGTAATATAAATCATACTATAATTATAAAAAAAATTTTAATATAAAATCGCTGTTATTTAAATGACAACTGGATAAAAAATGTTTCTCAGCGTATTTAGAATAAAAATGTAAAGAAAACCAGTGAAGTATAATCTATCAAATTTTCCTCTCGTTAAATCGAATACTTTACTAAATGCAAAAAATGCAAATCGTTTTTTTATTCTTTCATTCATGAACACGTACAAGCGATTATCATAACGTTGGCAAAATGGAAATGCAATAAGTTGTTCCTGATAGAACAAGAATGCATTGGAAAATTAATACAATCAGTGTTTCAATCTTTATCCACGAGAACAGATCGTGCATGATAGTCTCTTTAATTATACGAGATATTTTCAATGAGCAGTTTCGTTCTATCAATCTTAATGCGACACGTATGTGAAAAAAACGATCGATATAATCGAATACGAACCTGTTTTCCTCGTTCGTGCTTCAAGTTCTCTCTCTCTCTCTCTCTCTAAAAAATTCCACCCTCATCACGCACTGACCAACCCTAAGGATAGTTACCCTCGCACGTGTTCCAACGTACACACACTTGTAGTCGCCATTCACTCTCTCTCTTTCTCTCTCTCTCTCTTGTGCACGTACGCACTCTTAGTGATTCTTTCTCTTTTTATCCAGATGTTTTACTCGCTTCGCAACATTTTTTTTCTTTTTTTCTTCCGATGTTATACTGGTTATACTGGTTTCTATAATTTAATAGTTCAATTGTTTAATAATGAGACTTATAAAATTAATATATATTGTATATTTAATCTTATTTATTTTATCTCATGTTTATGATATCCATTTGAATGTAAAAATTATTTTTATTAATTACAAAAATTTTTCAACAAATCTTTCTACGCAGAGTGTTAATTCTTTTTACTCGTGATACAATCTTCAAGAATTGATTCTTGAAAATAAAAAGTTACTATATAAAAATTTCGAATCAATATTATTTATAATTTTCTAATTGCTTATTTTTCAATTTTAAACGAGATTTAAGGATGAATTTTCGAAACACATTCTTGTGAAAACGCTTTACCTCCTTCAATACCCCAAAATTTACCAAAAGTTAAACTGGAGGAAAATCTAGATTACAAAGCTCTTACGATAATTGAACGAAATTGATGGTCTTCCAAGGGAAGAATAAAAATCGAGTATCGAAAAAAATCCTCGAAAGAGAGAGAGATAAACTCGATCTAATCTTTCGATCGATAAATTATTTTCTTACCAAACGTTATGATCGAGATCGTGCGAACAATTATCTCGATTCGATGCGGGAAAGTCAATGCAGTTTTTGGCGCGCGGAAACGTTTCATTGTTAGAATCAATGCGCCCCGATCGCGGCGAACCGTTGCACAATTAACGATCGTGTAACAATCGTGTAGAGGGGCTGGAGAGAGAGAGAGAGAGAAGGCTCGTTTTTTTTTCTTAACATTTCGTTTCCACGATACTGGATCCGCGTTTAGAATTCGATTATGTGTTTTTCCACTTTCACTTTAATTTGCGTGGTATTAAACATTACGCTCATTACGATTGTTACTTTATGTTAAATAATTTTGTAGAATGAATTATTATTATTCGGTGTACAGGCGTTTCGCTTTATAAAAAAAATGAAAATATAAATATGTTTTTTTTTCTCTTCCTCACGTGGAATATTTATTTTCTAAAATTTTTCTAGTATCCTTGTAATAGACGTTGAAAATTGTTATCTCTTATTTCCTATATTTATCATTCGAAAGTAAAAGATTAATTCCAACTATTTTATTATATTTATTTTAGAAATAAAATATAGGCAATGCAATTTATTTTTCTACGCAGTTGAAAATATTCTTTTCGAAACTTTCACCCGTTACACTACTCTAACAATAATTAATATTCCTTAAAATCACGATATGTCAAATTTTATAAGCATACCTATAAAAACGAGCTGTTCAGAAACAGAATTTTTCATCTCGCTTCTACTACCATCGTTCCAAAATCCATCGATACAAAAATCTCAACGAACAATTTAAACAAAGAAAAAGAAAAAAAGACAGAAAGTATATTCGCAAGAAAGAAAAAAAATGTCCAAGTCAGTGGCGAAGCTGTGACGTGTTGTGACACGAGAGAGAGCATCTGTCGAAGAGCGCGTGGCGAGGAAGAAAAAATTCAGCGCCACCAGTTCGAAGTTGTTCCCGGTTGGTCGGTGGCCGCGGTAAATTTCGAACTTGTTGGCAACAAGTGTTTCCCTCCATCGTTACACGATTGCACGGCTTAAGTTTCACTCGCGGACGTACCAAATTTCCGCAACACCTGTTGCGAAACATTTCGAATTTGCCAGCCAGACCGAACTTTCCTCCTCCCTCCTCCTCCTCTCCTCTCCTCTCTTTTGCAATGGTGGTT